>NC_138771.1:295397453-295557453 GCF_965119305.1 Pelophylax lessonae | reverse complement strand
TAGAGGAGACAGGGTTAAAAGGTGGATATTCTTACAGAGGCCAGTAGAGGGAGCAGAAATGTAATTTCTGGTCAATCTTAAATTACTAATCGACATTGAAGGAAACTAATGCTGATATTACAAAAATGTATACCAAAAGCATTATTCAGGGACCAAAACAAAGGATGCAACTATGTGAAAAAGCTATTACTTTGATTATGTATATCTACAGCTCAAGCCCTTGTTCTATATACTTACACCATAAGTAACTATACACAGAGCAATTGGATTGCACAATGAAAAAATAACTAGGTATGGACAATCCATGCCGCCTATTTATTTCAATTCCAGTGTGTAGTGCAATAGTACATGTATTGTAGTAGAGAAAAAAAATGTGGATGTAATTTCAACATTATTGTCTAAAGTAACAAAATAGTTGGACATATAGCGGGAACACACTTGACCCTATACACATCCCATATTTCCAAACTTACTACAAACATGCATGTAATACACATTTAAATGAAATGTTACTCACTTCACCTTAATTTGCTGGTCCAAACTAGTCCCACGTGTAGAACATGTGTACCTTGTGTTGGTTAATAGCACCAAATTAAGGCCAGAGATAAATCATAATTGGAGGTCTGAACCTATATCCTGTCTGTACCAAATTACTCATAGTAGTGTGTGAGATGACATTCAAATTTTAAACCTTCTGGTATTCTAGTCTTCAGGTGAAATATCCAGTGTGACTCACACTTACAAAACAGCCTAAACGCATCTCCTCCTTTCCTCTGGGTATTTACTTTGTCAATAGCTTGTATATGTATGCACATAGTATGACCTCCATGTGCCTCATTAAAATGTCTTGCTATATTTGTGTCATGGTTTTTAAGCGTATACTGTATGTAGTCTCTAAGACGGTCCCGCAACCACCTTGTTGTGCATCCAACGATCAAATATACCACATTGCACGTGTTACAATTCATAAATGACTTAAGTTTAAAACCCTTGCCATTGTTAGTGGTTCTAAAACTATTCCCCTCCAAAATACTTGGGCCTCTGAGCAAACTCAAAACTCAAAGTGACAAACTCCAAACTGCCCAACCGGAATCCCTCTAAAAGCATGTCTGGGATGGCCTGAATATGCTCTTCATTTATACCTACCTATTAGTAAAAATGTTTGGAAAAAATGTGCATAAGACACATTTCAGCATGCTTTCAAATCACCATCAGAATATGATGAGCATCCAGGATGCTTTCTACTCCATGAGGTTTTGTATAAGTAGCTGCCGGAAAATGACTTCTCTGATGGTGCAGAGTGGTAAAGGGAATGGTAAAGCACTCATTAAAGCGGTAGTATACTAGAAAAAAAAAAAACCCTGCAAGACAAAGGCATAATGAGCATCGCATCGCATACTAGCTCATTATGAAATACTTACCTTAGAACGAAGCCCCGACACGGGCCCCCACACACCTGTGGGAGCTGAAATGATCTCTCGGCGTCTATTCCGGGTTCAGTGGCTCCGGTGCTGTGAGTGGCCGGAGCCACAACGACGTCACTCCCACGCGCATGCATTTTCTGGAGCTTCCCGGCAAGGAACTCTGAAGGTCCCCCCGGACCTTCAGAGCGCATGCGCCACTCACGTCAGTGGCTGCATGCAGTGCAAAAATCTCCTAAACCGTGCAGGTTTAGGAGATATTAATTGTACCTACAGGTAAGCCTTATTATAGGCTTACCTGTAGTTAAAAGTCACAAAAAGCGGTATACTACCACTTTAAAGAGTTTTGCTCAATCTGTTACAAGAATATAGAAATAAGAGCATCTCTCTTTCAGTTTTTTGCTTTATGTAATGTAATGTATATATTCAGGGCTGCTGTTAGAAATCGCGGGACCCCGTAAAGACTACCTGGCAGGCCCCCCCCCCAAGAAAATATTAAAGATATATTTAGCTAAAATTACAACAAAATCACTATTAGCAGACACAAATATAACATAACTCGCATAATTCCTGCTAAATCTAAAAAAAAAAAAAAAAACTATATTACATAGTTACATAGTTACATAGTTGGTGAGGTTGAATAAAGACAAAAGTCCATCCAGTTCAACCTGTGTAGATGTGTGTGGCTGTAATCATCTCTCATACCCCTGAATGTTCTGATCCTTGAGATGTACGTCTAAGAGTCTTTTGAAAGCCACCATACTACCCGCAGAAACCACCTCATGTGGTAGAGAATTCCACAATCTTGTAGCCCTAACAGTAAAGAACCCCCCACGTTGCCTGAGGTTAAAACGCTTCTCCTCTAATCGCATTGTATGCCCCCGAGTTCTCATGCAATCCCTTCGACTGAACAGCTTTTTTTCTAAGCCTAGATCCCCATTTAGATATTTAAAAATTGCTATCATGTCCCCCCTCAGGCGTCTCTTCTCCAGGGAGAATAAATCAAGCGATTGCAGACGCTCCTCATAATCAAGGTCCTCCAATCCCCTAATTAGTTTAGTTGCCCTTCTCTGGACTCTCTCCAGCTCCAACACATCCCTTCTGAGGACTGGTGACCAGAACTGGACCGAATACTCCAGATGAGGTCGGACCAGAGTTTTATAAAGTGGAAGGATTATAGTCTTATCTCTGGAATACATCCCTTTCTTTATGCATGCTAATATTCTGCTAGCCTTGGCAGCTGCCGCTTGACATTGCATGCTGTTGCCTAGTCTATCATCAACCAAGACTCCCAGATCCTTCTCCATTTTTGATTCTCCCAAGGGTTCCCCTCCTAACGTGTATTGTGCTTTTATGTTTCTAGTCCCCAAGTGTAAAACCTTACATTTCTCCACGTTAAACCTCATTTGCCATGTCTTTGCCCACTCCGTTATTTTGTCCAGGTCATTCTGTAGGATATCTGCTTCATGCTGTGCTATTATTGCCCTGCCTAATTTTGTGTCATCTGCAAAAACTGATATTGAACTACTGATCCCGTCCTCCTCAATGCTGTTTATGAATAAATTGAACAAGGTTGGTCCGAGGACTGAGCCTTGGGGGACCCCGCTTACTACCTCAGACCAGTCTGAGTACGCGCTGTTTATTACCACCCTTTGGACACGCCCTTTTAGCCAGTTCCGTATCCAAGAGCAAACCCTGCTGTCGATACCTGCAGACCTTATTTTATAAATTAAGCGCTTATGGGGAACTGTATCAAACGCCTTAGCAAAATCTAGGTACACCACATCCACTGGTCTGCCCCTATCTAGCTCACAGCTCACCTCCTCGTAGAATGTTAAGAGATTGGTTTGACAGGAACGCCCATTTGTAAACCCGTGCTGGTTACTACTGATGATGCTGTTGTCCTTAGCAAACTCTACGATATAGTCCCTTATCATCCCCTCCAGAAGTTTACATACTACTGATGTCAGACTGACAGGCCTATAATTTCCCGGTATATGCCTCTGACCCTTTTTGAATATCGGAATCACATTAGCTTTCCTCCACCCCCCTGGTACATCTCCTGTCCTAATACTGTCCGCAAAGATCAGGAACAGTGGTCTGGATATAACCTTACTGAGTTCCTTGAGTACTCTCGGATGTACGCCATCCGGGCCTGGTGATTTGTTTGTGTTGAGTTTATCCAGCCTTTCCCTGATTTCACCCTCTGTTAGCCATAGTGGCAAGTCCTGTGTATTACTACTAACCATACAGTCATGGTCAGTGTACCCCTCCGATTCCTGTGTAAAGACCGATGAGAAAAAAGCATTCAGCACGGTTGCTTTTTCAGTGTCCTCTGTAACCATCCTCCCATCATTGTTAATTATGTGTGCAATATGCTCTGCCCTAGTTTTTTTGCTGTTGATATACTTAAAGAATTTCTTTGGGTTTTTTTTTGCTATCCTCCGCTATTTGTCTCTCAAAGTCTATTTTAGCCATCTTGATTTTGTGTTTACACTTTCTATTTGCCTCCTTGTATTGGTCGAAAGCCAATACTGTGCCCTCTGATTTATATTTACTGAAGGCCAATTTTTTTCCCCTAATAAGTTTTTTAACGCTCCGGTTTAGCCAGCCAGGTTTGGCTTTGTCCCTTCTAAATTTATTTCCCATAGGAATGCACTGCAAGATGCCTTTGCTTAATATGTTCCTAAAGCATTCCCATTTTTCCTCTGTGGTCAGGGATCCCAGGGTTCGGTCCCAGTTTACCCTTTCCATCAACAAGTACAATTTTGGAAAGTTTGCCCTTCTGAAGTTAAGGGTTCTTATGTTCCCCACTTGCCTTGCTATATTGTTATTTACGCTAAATGTGATCATCCTGTGATCGCCAGAGCCCAGGTTGTCCTGGACTCCTACCTCCGAGATTAGGTCTGGGTCATTAGTGATCAATAGATCCAGGATTGTGTTTTCTCTGGTAGGGGAATCCACCAACTGTGACATGTAATTATCCTGTAAGGTTTCCGTGAATTGACGGCCCTTATGTGAGTGTGTAGTCCCCTCTCCCCAGTCAATGTCGGGATAATTGAAGTCCCCCAATATGATGACTGATCCTAGCTTTGCCACTTTACCCAAAAGTGCTAAAAATTCCAGCGTTACCTCCTCCCCTTGTTTAGGTGGCCTATAGCAAACCCCCACAATTACTTTTCCCTTTTCTCCTTCCCTATGGAGTTCTACCCACACGGATTCTAACTCCATACTCATCCCTTCCGTAATGTCACTCCTCTCTATCACCCTTACATTATTCTTGACGTAGAGACATACCCCTCCCCCTCTTTTTCCTACCCTGTCCTTCCGGTACACTGAATACCCTTGGATATTTGCCAGCCAGTCATGTGAGGGGTCGAACCAAGTCTCCGTTATTCCCACTAGGTCTATGTCCTCCTCATGTACTAACATTTCCAACTCATCCATTTTATTAGCTAGGCTCCTGGCATTAGCATATACTCCTCTTAGTTTTACGGAAGTTAAACGTGATTGGTTATGTTTATTCCTGTTTGGTCCGCGGTTCTCCCGCACAGACCTACCAATAGACGTTGTGGACCTACTGTCGCTGCTGACCCTACAACTGCCTTCAGTCCTTTGCTCCCTCCTAACTGACTCTACTTCTGAGCCCTCCCCCCCGTCTCCTAGTTTAAAAGCTCCTCCAACTTGGTGGCCATCTTTCTCCCCAAAAGAGCTGTACCGCCCCCATTAAGGTGCAGCCCATCCTTACTAAAGAGCCGGTAGCCGACTGAGAAGTCAGCCCAGTTCTCCAGGAACCCAAGCCCCTCCTTCCTACACCAATTCCTCAGCCACTTGTTAAGTTCCCTAATCTCCTTCTGCCTCTCCTGTGTGGCTCGAGGTACAGGCAGTATTTCAGAGAAAACCACCTTGGAGGTCCTTTTCCTCAATCTATTACCTAAGTCCCTGAAATCGTTCTTAAGGATCCTCCACCAACCTTTAACTTTGTCATTAGTGCCCACATGCACCATGACCGCTGGGTCATCCCCAGCCCCGCACAACAATCTGTCTGCCAGATCTGCGATATGCCGAACGCGGGCGCCCGGTAAACAACATACTGTTCGGTTCACGAGATCTTTTTTACAGATTGCCCTCTCTGTCCTCTTGATAATTAAGTCCCCCACTACCACAACCTTTCTAACCTTTCCTGAGTTATGGCCCCCCTTCTTCCTGGAGCCGACCCCCCCCTGGCAGCTGGGGGAGGGCGCATGCTCCAGCACTGCCACCCCTGAGTTGATATCCCCCTCAACCTGCAACTCGGCAAACATGTTGGGGTCTATCAACTCAGGACTGGCCTCCCTGACACTCCTCCCCCTAACATTCCTAACAGTCACCCAGCTGCGTACCTCTGCTGCTTGCGTCTCCTCCATTCCTCCCTCCTCTATGCTGACCCCTGCCAGCGCCTGATGGGTAAAGTCCAAGCTCCTTTCCAGGTTGTAGATGCCACGCAGTCTTGTCACTGTGTTCTTTAGATCCACGATGTGGGCTTCCAGAGCAACAAGTCGCTCACATCTTGTACAGCAGTATTCATCCTCGATTGGATCATCAAGGAACGCATACATGCCGCAAGAAGTGCACTGAGTGGCATCCCCAATCCTGTCGGACATTATTACCCACTACTCTATGGGGATACTGTTAACGACCTGCTCTTCCTTACCTACCCTACCTCTAACTTCACTGGTACTAAACCTGGGGTACTCACCAGTCTCTAATAAACTAACCAGTCGCTAAGATACTTACCAGTTGCAAAGATAGCACAGACGCAAAGATACTCACCAGTCGCAAAGATACTCACCAGTCGCAAAGAATCTCTCCCGCAAGATACTCACCAGTCGCAAGATACTCACCAGTCGCAAAGATACTCACCAGTCGCAAAGATACTCACCAGTCGCAGATACTCACCAGTCGTAAAGAATCTCACCAGTCGCAAAGAATCTCACCAGTCGCAAAGAATCTCACCAGTCGCAGATACTCACCAGTTGCAAATATACTCACCAGTCGCAAATATACTCACCAGTCGCAAGATACTCACCAGTCGGTCAGTCGCAGAGCACCGTCGGTCAGTCGCAGAGCAGTCTGTCAGTCGCAGAGCAGTCTGTCAGTCGCAGAGCAGTCTGTCAGTCGCTGATGGTCGCAAGCAAGGTCAGTCAGTCACAGATCCCTAAGTGGTCAGTCAGTCACAGGTCTGTTAGTCAGTCACAATCCCAAGCACCGTCACACAGGAATAATGACCCAGCTGCAGAGATACTCACCAGTCGCCGCTGCTCCTCCTCCCCTGCTTCCGGGAACACTCGCCTCCTCAATACTGTGCGGTGTCCGTCCTCCACCGCCGTCCACTGCCGCAGCTTTCAGTCCCGGTCCCGCCGCTCTTTGTCCCGGTCCCGCAGCCGCCGCTTACCGTCCCGGTCCCGCAGCCGCCGCTCTCTGTCCTGGTCCCCTGCACCCGCGCCTGCTTCTAGTGACCTAGTGCGGCTCCCCCGTACGTGTCACCCGGCTCTCCTCCACGCTCTCCTCCACACAGCTCTCCTCGCAGCTGCTGCTGCTGCTTGCTCCTCCCAAACTGCTTCCGTGCACTTCCTGTTTCCACCTCCAATGTCCTCCAATGTGTCCTCCAATGTTAAATAAAAAAGAAGATTAGATGAGAAAAATATACAGGCTTGGAGCTCAGTGATCATGGAGACAGAGAGAGAAAAACAAAGTTACAATTTACAAATAAACTCCTGAGCAGAGATAAGTGCTGGGAGGGGGGCCAACACAAGGGAGGGGGATTAGTGAGGGACAACTGTCTCTTTCTCAACAGATAAAAACTGATAGCAGGGAGAGGGACAGATCAGATTCAGGTGCTGGAGGAAGATTTTTGTATTTTTTGTCCATCACTAATCCCCCTCTCTGTGTGGGCCCCCCTGTGTGCTCGGGCCCCCTACAAGAGGGATGGTGGTCCCCCCCTATCAGCGGCCCTGTATATATTTATATTTTTAATTTTTTTCAGATTATTAAAGATAGAAGTATTATAAAAGTTATATATAATGTTTTTTAAATAATCGGAAAAAAAGATTAGGCACAAACTTATAATAAAAAAATGTGCCTTTTAAAAGCACATCCTTGAATCCTTTATGCCGACACAGGCAAATGAAAGGAAATGTTCGCATATGTGTACTAATTCAATAACCTCCATTATTTGATTTCTAGTCCGTGTTAGCAGGAGCTGATGAAGTGTGCTGCAGAAGTCATGCTATCAATAACTTTGAAGGAAATATCCTCGCTAGGTACATAATTTCAGTGAAGAAAAATGCTGTTTCAGTGTCAGGACAATAATAATATGGAATATTCCAACATCCATAGCTGACATTTATCTTACTTACCATAAACACAAAATTATTATAATCTAATAGATGTGAAATGATTCCATTAGAGACAAAGCCCAATTTGCTGAGGAGGGTTCACCTTATCACTAAAGATATCTTATTAAATGGAGCTTTTGGGATGTCTTCATAAAGCTTGTAGATTACTCACAGGAATTCAGTCTTGTCATGGTAACTGTCTTTTACAGGCAGTCCTGAGTTACATACACCTGACTTGCATACGACTCATACTTACAAATGGAGGGGGAAAACAGGAAGTGAGAGGAAATCTACCCCTAGGAAGGGAAATCCACTCCTGTAAGAGTTATCATGGGAAAAGGGTATCTCCACTGAATCCTTGTTTCCACGACAACCCAAACATTTCAAAATCCAATTGTTACACGAACAAAAAGTGAAATAAAATCTTCTGAACAGGAGCACAGGCAGCAAATCAAATATTACAGGGGTGTTAATCCTTCCCCATGCAATCCACAAAAATGTAAATTTAAATATTTAAAAAATGTAAATCTAAAAATTATTTTTTTGGCTGAAGTTACACTTAAAAAAATGTACCTGTTCCAGCTTACATACACAGTCAATTCAATCTTATTTTAACTGGGGGACTGCTTTTACAAGGAATGAGTGGAATTCTCCTGTTTTTTTTGTCCTATGCAACTTTCCATTCAGCTCCCCCTTTATTGGGCCAATTTATTAATATTTTCCCAGTTTTAAGCAGTTGTAAATACTACACAATCAGTAAAGTATTACAGTGTTGCTATGCAGAAAGTTACAGCAGAGAGTTGCTGACAGAAGATTACCCAGGTAGAGCAGCACAGAGAGTCTGCATGGGATTAGTGAAGCAGTATTACATAATGAATCTCCTGCAGTTCATCATACATCATCATGGATCATGATGCACTGATGCAGAGATTGCATGGGGAGTTGACTACTTTATTACTGTTATCAGCAGTTTCATTGCATTTCCCTGTTTGAGGATCTTCTGTCAGCACCTATGTCAGCACCTCTCCTCTGGGGAGCTGTACATAACTATGTTGTAACACTGATGAAAAACGAATTTATGCAGCGCTAGCTCAAATAAAGTGTAAAGTGCTGTGATATAAATACAATATTCAATATTTTATAAAGTGCACACTGTATGATCAAATATACAAAAAAGTGCTATGTGCTAAAAAAATCTCTAAGCAATAACAAGTATTTTGTTTGCGGTTGCGGACCAAAACAAACGTCACTTCCGGTCAGGAACTTCCTGTGTGTGGAACGCACGCCGAGAGCGGCGCCACACGAGTTCCCTGTATATGCCTGAGTTCTATTTATGCTTGTGAGTACCCATCTGAACATTTTTTAGGAATAAAAATTGTTCATACTTACTTCACCATGTATGGCCATTCTTTTGTTTAACGGTGGAAGCGGAAGCTGACCCAAAAAGTTCCAAGGCTACATAGGAGAAGTTCTGGTCCTGTAAAGATCCCGGGCAATGTGCAATAATTTTGAAGGTCTATTATTATCTGCAATCTGGTGAGTGGGGAACCTTGAGGGGCACCATATCACTCTGCAAGCACCTTAATTATTTGGCACTTTGGCACCTTAATTGGATCACTTTAAGGACTCTTTTCAAGCACTGAATATTTATTTGGACTATTTCTAACCACCTATTTTGTTTATTGTGCACTAATATATTTATCTATATATTTATTTGTTATTGCTTAGAGATTTTTTTAGCACATAGCACTTTTTTGTATATTTGATCATACAGTGTGCACTTTATAAAATATTGAATATTGTATTTATATCACAGCACTTTACACTTTATTTGAGCTAGCGCTGCATAAATTCGTTTTTCATCATTTTTCCTAAGACTTTCTTAGTGTCTGCAGCAGCTGCCCATTATTGCATTTATTTTTAAATTTTCACGTTGTGTAGCGCGGGTTTTAATTTTTGTTTTTTCACATATGTTGTAACACTATTGAAAGCTAATAAATTGGGGTAGAGGGACAGACTCTAACTTGAGTAGAAACCTGGCTCCACTAATCAAAGCAGCCTTTACGTCACTGCCATTTTATAATTCAATTTTGAATATATTTATCTGGACAAAAAATATATTATTACAGTTATGAATAATAATTATCATTCTTTCAGTAATTAACGTATTTCCTCTGTGAGACCACCTATAAATAATAAGGGAACCCATACATTTCTGTTGATAACCACCTTATTAAATTTTAATTTCCTGCTGAATTATCCAGAAAAAAATATTTTGAACAGTAGTTCTTGCTTTAGTCCAACTATACCTGCTCTGTACTTTTTCCAAGTTAGTGACTCACAAATGATGGCACCAGACAGGTGAGTTTGGCATTTAGACCCCAAAGATTTTTTAAGGTGATTGGTTATAATGTGAATAGTTTTAGTGACATTTTGTAATAAATGTCCTGTGTCTGGAGCACCAACATTGATTTTCCAACGTAAAAGAAATGTATGCCTTTTCCTGCATCTTCTATACAATACAGAAAATGGCAGATGAAGGCACCAAACCCCATAGGAGATACAAGGATAAAAGCTTATTGATTTTAAAGGTGCGTGATACAAAAATTATAAGAATTCAGACTGTTATCTGAGTGTTATTTCCTGTTATAGTATAAGTGTTATAAATGAGACGGTAAGGCTTATTTTGCACTACGCTGGATCTTTTAAGAGAACAAATAAAAGGTATTGTTAAAATACTTTATAAGGTAATTAACTTTACATAAAGTATATTTACTCTTTTTGCTACTTTGTTTAAATTGTTATTTAACTGGCTACTCATTCACCTTCTATTTGCTACCAGCTGGGAGCACAGATTTCTGAAATGTTGCCTACTTCCTTGCTGTATTTTGTGCTATGCAGATGGAATGTAGTCTAATTGTTTGAAAATAAGTTGCCATATGGTAGAAAGCACAGAAGATTAGTATATTAACACTGGTCCTAATATGTTTTACCATGCTGTTCTTGTATTTATTGAAATTTGCCTTGATATGTCATTCAATAGAAGAAAAATGGTATTGCTGGAACTCAAAATATGTATTTCAGCATATGGTGCCGCAGAATGACGTTCACTTTGTAATTGAATGGCTTTTTGAAGTCTTAACATATTAATGACAGCATTGAGATGTTATCCCTGCAATTAGTTGGGCTAATACTTGCCTTAGGTGGCATTTATAGTACTTTGTTTTATATAATGGGTTTATTTGGATGATTTTGGAAGAGCTCATTTCCATTCTCTCATTGTTATTGCTTTTATTAGTAATATACCCTCCAATTTGCTAGTAGATGGGAACATTGTTCCTGTGGGAAATTGAGGATCTTAAGCTCTTTAGTATTTTATTTTATTTATCTATGTTTATGGAATGTGTATTGTTCATTTTATTTGAGAACTATACCAAATATTACAGCATATCCACATTACTGCTTCACTAACATTAAAATGTTTGGTAATACATATTCAAATATTTATTTGTAAATTGTAAAATTCAGATTACAGTAGTTCTATAAAAAGTTTATCTACAGCAATATATACGCTGAAGGGTCAAGGCCGTCTTGGCCTACACATCACCCTATTGTTTGGCAAATAAAAGCTAGGTACATGAAGGAAAAATGTGACAGCATTAGCTCCTCACATGCATCTTTATATGATCCAGGTCCTACATGTACTGTCTTCCATTTTGGCTGTGGTAAACAGGCATGTCATTCCAATCCACATACCAGAACACAATGACAGATGCCTCTGCAACCTAGCAACAGGCTTTAGCACTGAAACTGGGAACGTCTTTATTTGCACAGCTGCTTTGGGAGGGCTCTAGGAGATATCCTATTGTTGGGTTATAAAATAAAGATTTGTTTCTAACAACATACAGTATGTTGTAAGCCACATTGCAAAGTTAATGTTTGCTATTTCTTTTAAAAATAAATTATTTTTGTTGACTCTATGTGTTACTACATTTAAACTAGCTGTCATAAACATATTTATGTAAAAAAAAAGTTTAATAGTATTAATAGAAATATTTATGAAAAAATAATGACTTGTGTAAGAGATTGCTGCCCAGTCTAATCTCTTTAACCTTTGCATATGGCCTGCATTTTCTTTTTTCCAAATCTGACCTTTGATATGTTGACTGTACACTATTGATAATCAATCATACTAGGAGTCCCCAAATTCCCACATTATTAGTGGTTATTGGTAGCTACTGACTTGCAGTCATACAATCACCACCCATTTTCTTGTGTGCTTGACTGATCCAGTGTTCACTTCTCCATTCTCATAAACTTTACCATAAATAACAAATCTGACAAAATAATTATTTTAACTGGATTGAATTTTTTATTGAGAATCAGCCACAGCTTTATGCAACATATAATTAATAAACAAGTGAATAAAAGAACATGACCAAGTCCACAATCCATTTTACAATGCTGAGTGGCATATCTTAAACTCTCATTTGCAGCCAGTTTCTATATTTTTATTTTTTATCAATACAGGCCCAACCACCAAGTTTAGGCTCAAAGGCTTACTTGAGCTTCCTTCCACCAGTTCTATTGATGACCTAACAAAGTACAGCAAATGGCCCAGCGTAATATTGCACCGTCTCTAGTGATGGGCTTTGTACTATCTACATCAGCTGCCTACTACCTCAGCCCACAACACAGATATCCACCCTATTTGTATTAAATACAGCCAAAACATGTTTTTATAGATATTCAAACCCTGCATAGAACCCTGCACCCTGCATAGAAACACTAAATTCTTATAACAAGGGCGGGAGGGCACTTGTTCTCTCTCTTAAAAACAGACAGACTGAGGGGTATTACGAAACGTCCTGCATAACAATGTGCCTTAAAATCACTCCCTTTCTCTTTCCTTCCAATAGACTAGTGACTTTTGCATATGTCACCCCCATTAGTCTCCTAAACCCTTAATCCCAAACAAACAACATATTTGCTTGGAAGTCAACAGAGCTCCCTGCCATATACTAGGCTCTGGGGCAACTGCACTTTCAAACATGCACAGTCCATTTGCCTTAAGTAAATCAATCCTAAAATCTAGCAGTTTGGGTGAAAGGAAATACATACATTACCATGAAAAAAAATGTGAATATTACAATAAAATATATACGCATAGTAGGAAAGAAATAAAATTCTGCTTGGCCGCTCGTCCAAATCGAAGCAATGATGAAGAGCTGATTTAGAGCTAAACACATTAGCTGTGGACGTTGCATTCACTTGCTTTGTTTTGTGGAAATATGCTTTTATGAAGATGTGCAGCCAACCATAACATTTTTTCTTTCCTACGAAATATGCTGCGAACAGGGCCTGCACCTTATAGTGTGACAGGGGAGGTGGAACAGGAATCTGACCTGGAGAGGTGTTTTGTTTTCTTATGTATGTATAGTATTTATAAAGACATCTGGACAACCCAAGCAAGCCTTATTTACAATGCCATCACTGTCTTTGTTCTTGTAGAATTCTCAGTTTCGTTAACAAAATATTAAGTACATTTTATAAGTAAAAAAAAAAAATATTTTTTACCCTAGACCTCATGTTATGTTGCTTTTAAAAAATTCAGGCCTTGATAAATATTAGGTTTAAGGACATGGGACGTTTTTATTATAAATGTTACATTTGTGTCATTAATGCATGGGAGAGGCAGACATATTTTTTAATGAAGGTGGAATTTAAAATAATCCAGTTTCTTATTTTTAAAGGAACTCACTTAAGTTTAAGCATATTGTCAAAACATAGAACATTTAAAACAGAGGTGTTCTTTTTCACTTCTCATTATACTAACTCCTTTTTACTTTGCATGGCTTCTAGCATGAATGAATATGTGCACAGCAAGTTATATAAATGTTTAATATCTTTTTTTGTATGGGTGGCAGCACTTCCACATGTATGTTTTGGAATTTTGTAAAAACCTTGTTCACAGTTTGATATTTCATTTCATTTACCGAGTAATGGCGGCGATTTGCAATTTTTTTTGCGGTACTGCGACATTGCGGCGGACAGATCGGACCCTTGACTGACATTTTTGACACTTTTGGAGGTACCAGTGACATTACTGCAGTAATCAGTGCTATACATATGCACTGTTACTGTAAAATGACACTGGCAGGGAAGGGGTTAACTGTATTGGAGAGGGAGGGGTTAAGTGTGTCCTAGGGGCGTGTTTCTAACTGTAGTGGGACAGGTCTCCTATTGTAAAAACAGAGATCAACGGTTCTACATAGTAGAACCGTCTGATCTCCATTTTTACACAGGGGAGAATGACAGGCGGCTTGTTTACATAAGCCGCCCGCCTTTCTCCCGCTCTACCGATGATCGTAGTGTGACCTGATGTCCGCTCGCCCGCTATTGGCTCAAAACCCGGTGACAGGCTAGCGACGTAGATCTACGTCACTCTGCCTGGCCGGGGCTGACTGCTGCAGTAAATATACTGTGCGCAGTCGGCAAGCGGTTAATATGCACTACTGAAGTCGCTCCGACTGCAGAAAAGGTTCCTGTACTACTTCAAGGCGACCTCTATCTGACTTGTGCACATAGACTGCAATGGGAGTCGCCTCTAAGTCGGATTCTTATCTATTTTCAAGCGACTTGTTATCAGACTTTCCAGGAAGAAGAAAAAGATTAGCCAGGCATTCCCCACAGACAAAGTCGCCTATCTTACAAGTCTCTCACAAGTCTCTCACAAGTCTCTCACAAGTCTCTTACAAGTCTCTTACAAGTCTCTTACAAGTCTCTAAACAAGTCTCTTCAAAGTCAAACTAAAAAGTCGCTCCTTCATGGGCCGACTTTCTGGTCGTGGTAGTGTGAACCCGGCTCTTAAAGTTCTATTTTTTTAACTACATTATCCTCTCATTTGCCCACATACTTCTCATTCTACCTATTTACTTTATTATTTCCTTCCTCGTCTTGTCCTTCCCCTCTTGTTCTTTCTGTTTCTGCACCTTCTCCTTTATTATAAATATTTGTAACTTGCAACATCTTAGTTTCTATGCATTCTATATTGTATGTTATTAGATAAGCTCTCATTGAAACTTCTTGGTAAAACATTTTTGTCTTGTCTCTTTAGTCAATGTGCAGATGGCTCCTTCCAGCGTGCTTAGATTTTGTTGAAAAAAGGTGTAAATTTGTAATAAAGACTTCTCCTATGCATTTTACTATGTCAATGCTGAAGATCTATGAAAGTTTACTGGTAAACATAAGGTAAGAAACTAAAATGTATGTTTTATTATACAATATACAATATCACACTTTCAATGCCAATTACTAAGTCATGCAACACTGTATTCAAATTAAATTTGTAAAATTTTTCTTTTTTCTTTTTCTTTTTAGACAGAGATTTTTTTGCTTCAGTTATAACCTTTTGCATATAAATATTATTTTTTCATATATTTAGGCCAAAATGTATTCTGCTACATTTCTTTTGTAACAAAAATAACCCAAATCAGGTTATATTATTTAGTATATGTGAAAGTTATAGAAGTCTACAAACTATGGCATACAGTACAGAACAAAAGTTTTAGGCAGGTGTGAAAAAATGTTGTATACTAGGAATGCTTTCAAAAATTTATATTTTAATTCTTTATTTTTATCACTTTACAAAATGCAAAGTGCTTGAACAGAAGGAAAATCTAAATAAAATCAATATTTGGTGTGATCACCCTTTGCCTTCAAAACAGCATCAATTCTTCCAGGTACACTTGCACACGGTTTTTGAAGGATCTCAACATCTTGGTTGTTCCAAACGTCAGCCTACAACCACAGATCTTTCTGTGGATGTAGGCTGCCTCAAATCCTCCTGTCTCTTCGTGTAATCCCAGACAGGCCAATGATGATGAGATTAGGGCTCTGTAGGGGCCAAACCTGCACTTCCAGGACTCTTTGTTATTTTTTATTCTGTAGATAGTTCTAAATGGCTTTATGTTTGGGGTCGTTGTCCTGCTGCAAAATAAATTTGGGCCCAATCACTTGCCTCCTTGATGGTATTGCATGATGGATACATTTCTGCTTGTTTTTCTCAGCATTGAGGACACCATTGATTCTGACCAAATCTCTAACTCCATTTTCAGAAATGCAGCCCCAAACTTGCAAGGAACCTCCACCATGCTTCACTGTTTACATACTATGACCAGAGCAGTACCCTTTACTAGTCTGGGGAGGTGATCAGGATTTTTTTCATTATGATTGCCTATTACAATGATAATTTGATCGCCGTTATAAGCAATCGTTTTTATGAATGGCATCCATTCATGTGACATTGTGTACCATTGTGATTGTCCACAGCTATCCCATAGTACCAGTCCACTGTGATTGGTCCCTGTATCAGGTTATCACTGTGAACAATCACAGAGATTACAACAGTACACAATGAATGGCTATGAATGAAAGCCATTGTGTACTATTGTGATTGGTCACAGTGATCACATGGTATCAGGGTCTTCCACTGTGTCCATTGTTGTTTAAGAATCAAAATTGAAAACCCAGTATGCATGCCTTGATTTTTGTAGTCTTATGATATATTATATAATAAAACAACAAGCAAAAAATAAAAAAAATAAAAATAACAGATGAAGGAGGTTCATGGTGTACTGTTATTATTTTATTTGTGAACAAACCACGTGACTTTCATAAAATAAACATTTTCTCAACCTTAATAGGATAAACAAGCCAGTTTGCAACATCCAAAGTATAAAAGCCAAATTGCCATTAACCATTTGAAATGTTAACCAAGCTTTAATTTGGTAACTTTCACCTAATGTACTTATTTAAATAACATAGAATAATCTTAAACTCCTTTGTAAAATGATTTTATGGTATCCCAATAGAATAAGATTGTTAGAGCTGTTTTTGTCACCAAACTTTTCTTGTATCACTTTAAATAGCGTGGCATTGATATACATTACAGCCACTGTAGAAGTTTTTTTTTCATTTTCAACTTTTATTTTTTGATTGTACGCTAGCTGGATAAAATGCCTTCTCAGTTAG
Source organism: Pelophylax lessonae (assembly GCF_965119305.1). Taxonomy (NCBI): domain Eukaryota; kingdom Metazoa; phylum Chordata; class Amphibia; order Anura; family Ranidae; genus Pelophylax; species Pelophylax lessonae. Next base: position 295,540,622 of record NC_138771.1, on the reverse strand, counting down.
TAATGAAATATAACTTGTCATTTGAGAACACATTCACCATCCAAATTAGATGCACTATCATGCGTTTTCCTGCATTAGTCTCCAATGCAGAAAAAGTGTAATGTATAGTGGAATTCATTAAAACTTTAACGGCAATTTTATGGTGCTAGTTTCCTTAAAACAAGAAGCAGGTGCAGTGCTCACTGCAGGGAACTCAGATTACAGGGCCTTGGAGGCTGTTACACTAGTGCTCAGGCTCGTAGTGTCCTCCACTTACTGATAAATGATATGAAACCACAAGGCATCGCCAACTCAGAAATCTGTTATTCAAATCTTTATTGGCTTCATAGCAGTGACATAAAACTTGTTTCGGTGAAAGCCTTAATCATGGCTGAAAATACACAGAAACATCAGGACATACAGTATATACATACTTATTACATAGACAAATACATGTATACCGGTTAAGCAAAACCAAGATCTAATTGATGGACAAGGAGAGCGAGTTTGGGCATGGACAAAGGAAATATTCACCTCTAAAGATACACATAAGTAACAGACTTAAATGTCAAAAGAACTGCAGGAGTTGTGTCACCAAAGATGTCATAGGGCTCACCTTCATCTAAAATATAAAATATAAAAAGAATGTATTATAGTAGAATGTAGAAAAATAATAACAGTACTCATATTGTGAAATAGTACAAAGTGAAGATGAGCTACAATGTTGATCACAATAAGAAAGCATCAATCCTAGAAATGACATAGTGGGGGCAAGCAATAAGTAGAAAATAATTACAAAATAGATAATACCTACAAGACTATCCTATTTCTCTCTGTGGCAGACATCACCTCTAAGAGGGGATTTTTAACCCTCTCTATGCCACTGAAAATAAACAAGCTCATATTAACAGTGCATATGTTTTTGAAAGGTTTGGAGATATTAGACAAATTCTTATCACTATTATGGGCAGTACCATTATAGTGTTCGCCTATCCTCTCTCAAAAGGATCTTGAGGTACAACCTATATATTGTAATGCACACAAAGTGCATTCAATCATATATACAACATTCTTGGTGCCACAATTATTTAGATCATGGATGGAATAATCTATACCGGTGGACCAGGAAGTTATGGTTCTATGTGTTTGCTTTTAACACACAACAAGTATTGCTATGTTGACGCAAAGCTTCAGCTCTATAGTTCTTAGTGGTGACAATGACCACCACTCCACCCTTATCAGAGTGTCTAGATTTTCCCCATCATTGGCCAACCTGTATATGGGTTGGTGAGAGGAACGATTTTTGTTCTCCCACCCCAGTCCATATGCATGGGACATCAAATGGTATGGCAGGTATCTTGATGATCTGATACTTGCTTCAAACAACACAGAAAAAGTTTCTAAGTATAAAAACGTATGCGCTGCTATGTGCAAAAATGTGTAGTGTTGTGATCAATTAGGGAATTAGAAGCAGTCCTAATGTCTATACTAGTAATATAAGGGCAGAGAAGAAAAAAGAACAGCTGCAACCATTAAAATAGTGACTTTCAACACTAAAACAAAACAATGTATAGAAAAATGGTGCGCTTGTTCACAAAAAAATGCTGCTTGAAACAATTCATACAATGTAGCAATCAATCGTGTAGCAAAATACTCATATAATTAAACAATTAAAACAGTGTAAAAAAAATAATAAGAAAATTTAATTTGAATAAAAAACATAAGTCCAAAAAAGATTTTCATAAGTCCAATAACAACGTGCATGTGTTTAATCCACAATGTCAAGCTTGTAATTAGGGTTGAGCGAACACCTAGATGTCCGTGTTCGACGGGTTCGGCCGAACTTTAAAAAAAAGTCCGGGTCCGTGTCCCGGACTTTTACCGAACTTTTCCCGGACACCGAACCCCATTGAAGTCAATGGGGACCCGAACTTTAAGGCACTAAAATGGCTCTAAAACACCAAAGGAAAGGGCTAGAGTGCTGCAAATGGCAGCAAAACGTAATTAAGAGCATGGCAAGTGCTCTGCAAACAAATGTGGATAGGGAAATAACTTAAAACAACAAAAAAAAAACAGAAAAATAAAACAATGTTCTTCTTCATCTCTGAAGGACGAGGCCCATATGGAGTAGGAGGGAGGTTGAGGTGGTGGTGGATGTGGCGGTGACATAGGCGTGCGCACAGGGTGTGCTGGGTGTGCCTGGGCACACCCTAATCACCTAGGGCACATAGCATTGCCAGTGAGGAGATGGGAAAGATCTCCCTGGGACCTGCTCTGCTCTATTTCTCCTTGCCTACAGGTACATGGCCCCGATACATTACTCTCCCTGCTGGCAAACACATGCATGTGTATTTCAACTTTGGGGTGCACACCTTAATGCAATAGGCTGCGCACACCTATGGGCGGTGTAGGTGGAAGCGGCGGTGGAGGAGGACCAGGGCCGGATTAACAGCATCATGGGCTTGGTGCTGAGGATTTTGAAGGGCCTTAAGGGCCGTGCCTTGCCATGCACCCAGAGGAGGAAGGGTGCAGCCATGCATGCCTAATTCAACATGGGATGCTGTCTCTGAAGCCCATAAACACATCCATGCATCGCCAACTGTCCCTCCTTGTCCGGCCTTCACGCTGTGTGGGGAGGTTCTGAGGGTGCTGCCTGGGGAAGCGAGCATAGAAGCCAGACTTCTGTGTTTACAAGTGACAGAAGAGCGGTAACAGTGAATATGGCCAACCCGGGGCCTATATAAAAGGTAGGGGCCTGGAGCTGCAGCTCCAATAGCCCCTACATTAATCTGGCCCTGAGGAGGAGGACGAGGTAGCCAACACTGCTTCTTTTCAAAAATTTTAAATGAGGGTACACCCCAAAAGAGTGAGAAAGAGCAAAAATGGAACAATGGGTGGGTAAGGTCGGTATCCATTGCTATTCTGCATAAGGTACGGAAAAGTCCCGTGGGATCCATGCCTGGTTCATTTTAATGAACGTGAGCTTGTCCACATTGTCTCTGGACAGGCGGCTGCGCTTGTCTGTTATAACGCCCCCAGCCGTGCTAAATACCCGTTCAGATAATACACTGGCTGCAGGGCACGCCAGCACCTCCAAGGCGTAAAGGGCAAGCTCAAGCCATGTGCCCAATTTGGAGACCCAGAAGTTGAAGGGGGCAGACCCGTCATTCACTACATGTAGGCGTGTGCACACATACTGCTCCACCATGTTGGTAAAATGCTGCCTCCTGCTAAGACGTTCCATCTGAGCTGCTGGTGCTGCTGTTTGTTGTGGCGTGCTGACAAAGCTTTTCCACATTTCGGCCATGCTAACCCTGCCTTCTGAGGTGCTGGCGGTGCCCTGGTTGCGTTGGCGACCTCCTCCTCCTCCTCCTCTGCCTTGTGCTTCCACTGTGGCCCCGCTGTCAGATGGGAATGCCAGCAGCATGGCGTCTACCAGCGTGCGCTTGTACTCGCGCATCTTGCGATCGCGCTCCAGTGAGTGAATTAAGGACGGTACGTTGTCCTTGTAACGGGGATCCAGCAGCGTGGCCACCCAGTAATCAGCACAAGTTAGAATGTGGGCAACTCGGCGGTCGTTGTGGAGACACTGCAGCATGTAATCGCTCATGTGTGCCAGGCTGCCCAGAGGCAACGAAAGGCTGTCCTCTGTGGGAGGTGTATCGTCCGTGTCCTCTGTATCCCCCCAGCCACGCACCAGTGATGGCCATGAGCTGGCCTGGGTGCCACCCTGCTGTGAACATGGTTCCATCTCCTCTTCCAGCTCCTCCTCCTCCTCATCCTCCTCATCCTCCAGAACTGTGCCCCTGCTGGACAATTGCGTCCCTGGCGTTTGCGTGTGCAGGAACCCACCCTCGGAGCCCCTTGCGAATGACTGCCCTGAAAGCCTTGGAAATGTTACCTCTTCATCCTCCTCCTCCTCCTCATCCTGTGCCACATCCTCTTCCATCATCGCCCGAATTGTTTTTTCAAGGAGGCATAGAAGTGGGATAGTTAAGCTGAGAACGGCGTCATTGCCACTGGCCATGTTGGTGGAGTACTCAAAACAGCGCAACAAGGCACACAGGTCTCGCATGGAGGCCCAGTTAAATTAAATAGCGGAATAGAAAATATGATCCAAAAAAAGTGTATGTATATCACACGTACACAACCACACTGGGCCCCAATTACTATTGTTTGTACCCCTAAAAGGCTAGATGAGGAGTAGGGGGAGTATGGAACAGGCAGCACCCTCAAACCTTCAGAAGTATGAGATGAACCCCAACAACTTGGAAAGGTGGATCTCTCTCACACGTACCGACACAGACTATCCCGCAATTCAATTGATCCTCAAAGGTTTTTATTGAATAGCGGAATAGGAAATATGATCAAAAAAAGTGTATGTATCTCGCACGTACACAACCACACTAGGCCCCAATTACTATTGTTTGTACCCCTAAAAGGCTAGATGAGGAGTAGGGGGGGTATGGAACAGGCAGCACCCTCAAACCTTCAGAAGTATGAGATGAACCCCAACAACTTGGAAAGGTGGATCTCTCTCACACGTACCGACACAGACTATCCCCCAATTTAACTGATCCCCAAAGGTTTTTGATTAAATAGCGGAATAGAAAATATGATCCCAAAAAAGTGTATGTATATCACACGTACACAACCACACTGGGCCCCAATTACTATTGTTTGTACCCCTAAAAGGCTAGATGAGGAGTAGGGGGAGTATGGAACAGGCAGCACCCTCAAACCTTCAGAAGTATGAGATGAACCCCAACAACTTGGAAAGGTGGATCTCTCTCACATGTACCAACACAGACTATCCCCCAATTTAACTGATCCCCAAAGGTTTTTGATTAAATAGCGGAATAGAAAATATGATCCAAAAAAAGTGTATGTATATCACACGTACACAACCACACTAGGCCCCAATTACTATTGTTTGTACCCCTAAAAGGCTAGATGAGGAGTAGGGGGAGTATGGAACAGGCAGCACCCTCAAACCTTCAGAAGTATGAGATGAACCCCAACAACTTGGAAAGGTGGATCTCTCTCACACGTACCGACACAGACTATCCCGCAATTCAATTGATCCTCAAAGGTTTTTATTGAATAGCGGAATAGGAAATATGATCAAAAAAAGTGTATGTATCTCGCACGTACACAACCACACTAGGCCCCAATTACTATTGTTTGTACCCCTAAAAGGCTAGATGAGGAGTAGGGGGGGGTATGGAACAGGCAGCACCCTCAAACCTTCAGAAGTATGAGATGAACCCCAACAACTTGGAAAGGTGGATCTCTCTCACATGTACCAACACAGACTATCCCCCAATTTAACTGATCCCCAAAGGTTTTTGATTAAATAGCGGAATAGAAAATATGATCCAAAAAAAGTGTATGTATATCACACGTACACAACCACACTAGGCCCCAATTACTATTGTTTGTACCCCTAAAAGGCTAGATGAGGAGTAGGGGGAGTATGGAACAGGCAGCACCCTCAAACCTTCAGAAGTATGAGATGAACCCCAACAACTTGGAAAGGTGGATCTCTCTCACACGTACCGACACAGACTATCCCGCAATTCAATTGATCCTCAAAGGTTTTTATTGAATAGCGGAATAGGAAATATGATCAAAAAAAGTGTATGTATCTCGCACGTACACAACCACACTAGGCCCCAATTACTATTGTTTGTACCCCTAAAAGGCTAGATGAGGAGTAGGGGGGGTATGGAACAGGCAGCACCCTCAAACCTTCAGAAGTATGAGATGAACCCCAACAACTTGGAAAGGTGGATCTCTCTCACACGTACCGACACAGACTATCCCCCAATTTAACTGATCCCCAAAGGTTTTTGATTAAATAGCGGAATAGAAAATATGATCCCAAAAAAGTGTATGTATATCACACGTACACAACCACACTGGGCCCCAATTACTATTGTTTGTACCCCTAAAAGGCTAGATGAGGAGTAGGGGGAGTATGGAACAGGCAGCACCCTCAAACCTTCAGAAGTATGAGATGAACCCCAACAACTTGGAAAGGTGGATCTCTCTCACACGTACCAACACAGACTATCCCCCAATTTAACTGATCCCCAAAGGTTTTTGATTAAATAGCGGAATAGAAAATATGATCCAAAAAAAGTGTATGTATATCACACGTACACAACCACACTAGGCCCCAATTACTATTGTTTGTACCCCTAAAAGGCTAGGAGTAGGGGGAGTATGGAACAGGCAGCACCCTCAAACCTTCAGAAGTATGAGATGAACCCCAACAACTTGGAAAGGTGGATCTCTCTCACACGTACCAACACAGACTATCCCCCAATTTAACTGATCCCCAAAGGTTTTTGATTAAATAGCGGAATAGAAAATATGATCCAAAAAAAGTGTATGTATATCACACGTACACAACCACACTAGGCCCCAATTACTATTGTTTGTACCCCTAAAAGGCTAGGAGTAGGGGGAGTATGGAACAGGCAGCACCCTCAAACCTTCAGAAGTATGAGATGAACCCCAACAACTTGGAAAGGTGGATCTCTCTCACACGTACCAACACAGACTATCCCCCAATTTAACTGATCCCCAAAGGTTTTTGATTAAATAGCGGAATAGAAAATATGATCCAAAAAAAGTGTATGTATATCACACGTACACAACCACACTAGGCCCCAATTACTATTGTTTGTACCCCTAAAAGGCTAGGAGTAGGGGGAGTATGGAACAGGCAGCACCCTCAAACCTTCAGAAGTATGAGATGAACCCCAACAACTTGGAAAGGTGGATCTCTCTCACACGTACCAACACAGACTATCCCCCAATTTAACTGATCCCCAAAGGTTTTTGATTAAATAGCGGAATAGAAAATATGATCCCAAAAAAGTGTATGTATATCACACGTACACAACCACACTAGGCCCCAATTACTATTGTTTGTACCCCTAAAAGGCTAGGAGTAGGGGGAGTATGGAACAGGCAGCACCCTCAAACCTTCAGAAGTATGAGATGAACCCCAACAACTTGGAAAGGTGGATCTCTCTCACACGTACCAACACAGACTATCCCCCAATTTAACTGATCCCCAAAGGTTTTTGATTAAATAGCGGAATAGAAAATATGATCCCAAAAAAGTGTATGTATATCACACGTACACAACCACACTAGGCCCCAATTACTATTGTTTGTACCCCTAAAAGGCTAGGAGTAGGGGGAGTATGGAACAGGCAGCACCCTCAAACCTTCAGAAGTATGAGATGAACCCCAACAACTTGGAAAGGTGGATCTTTCTCACACGTACCAACACAGACTATCCCCCAATTTAACTGATCCCCAAAGGTTTTTGATTAAATAGCGGAATAGAAAATATGATCCCAAAAAAGTGTATGTATATCACACGTACACAACCACACTAGGCCCCAATTACTATTGTTTGTACCCCTAAAAGGCTAGGAGTAGGGGGAGTATGGAACAGGCAGCACCCTCAAACCTTCAGAAGTATGAGATGAACCCCAACAACTTGGAAAGGTGGATCTCTCTCACACGTACCAACACAGACTATCCCCCAATATAACTGATCCCCAAAGGTTTTTGATTAAATAGCGGAATAGAAAATATGATCCCAAAAAAGTGTATGTATATCACACGTACACAACCACACTAGGCCCCAATTACTATTGTTTGTACCCCTAAAAGGCTAGATGAGGAGTAGGGGGAGTATGGAACAGGCAGCACCCTCAAACCTTCAGAAGTATGAGATTGTGTTCACTGTACCCCACAAAGATTGAGTTCACTGCACCCCACAATGATTGTGTTCACTGCACCCCACAAAGATTGTGTTCACTGCACCTCACAAAGATTGTGTTCACTGTACCCCCCAAAGATTGTGTTCACTGCACCCCACAAAGATTCTGTTCACTGTACCCCACAAAGATTGTGTTCACTGCACCCCAAAAAGATTGTGTTCACTGCACCCCAAAAAGGATGTTGTTCACTGCACCCCAAAAAGGATGTTGTTCACTCCACCCCAAAAAGATTGTGTTCACTGCACCCCACAAAGATTGTGTTCACTGCACCCCAAAAAGATTGTGTTCACTGCACCCCAAAAAGGATGTTGTTCACTGCACCCCAAAAAGGATGTTGTTCACTCCACCCCAAAAAGATTGTGTTCACTGCACCCCACAAAGATTGTGTTCACTGCACCCCAAAAAGATTGTGTTCACTGCACCCCAAAAATGATTTTGTTCACTGCACCCCAAAAAGGATTTTGTTCACTTCACCCCAAAAAGGATGTTGTTCACTCCACCCCAAAAAGATTGTGTTCACTGCACCCCAAAAAGATTGTGTTCACTGCACCCCACAAAGGATTTTGTTCACTGCACCCCAAAAAGATTGTGTTCACTGCACCCCAAAAAGGATGTTGTTCACTGCACCCCAAAAAGGATTTTGTTCACTGCACCCCAAAAAGATTGTGTTCACTGCACCCCACAAAGGATTTTGTTCACTGCACCCCACAAAGATTGTGTTCACTGCACACCAAAAAGGATTGTGTTCACTGCACCCCAAAAAGATTTTGTTCACTGCACCCCAAAAAGATTGTGTTCACTGCAGCCCAAAAAGATTGTGTTCACTGCAGCCCAAAAAGATTGTGTTCACTGCAGCCCAAAAAGATTGTGTTCACTGCAGCCCAAAAAGATTGTGTTCACTGCAGCCCAAAAAGATTGTGTTCACTGCAGCTCACACACAGAAAAATGGATGTGGATCACTGACACCTGCCTATCTCCAATCCCACACCACACAGCAATATCGATTGTAGTTTGTAGAACACAGTTTCCCTAAAATTCAGCAGACTCTGTCCCTAACAGGATTGAGAAGAGATCGTAGATCAGGATTGAGTGCAGATTCACCCCACCCCCCACACAGCAATATCGATTGTAGTTTGTAGAAGACACTGACCCTATAATTCAGCAGACTCTATCCCTAAAATGCCTACAACTCGCCCTGCCTAAACACTCCGACCTGTCCCTCAATTCTATCCGGACACAAATGGTTTTTTCCTGCCTATCTTTCCCTAATCAGCAGCCAGCACGTTGATGTGTGCTCTGTCCCTGAATCTAAGCAGCATAATGACGCCGCTGCGGCTGCCTCGAACTTATAAAGACTTGGTCACATGCTTCAGACGGCCAATCACAGCTACTGAGACATTTGCAGGCATGGCTGGGATGGCTTAAGGCACACCAGTTAAACGATTGTTGATTGGCTGTTGAAAGCCCGCCATGAAAAGAGCGCCAAAGCATGCAAAACCCGGAAATAAAACGACCGAACACGGATTTTTACCCGAACATACAGTAAAGTGTCCGTGTCCGTGTTCGGGTACAAAAAATCCAATTATTCGGTACGAACACGAATAATACAGTCCGTGTTCGCTCAACACTACTTGTAATCAATCAGCAATGTGTCAAGATCCTTAGGAAGGGTGACAATAGGATAAGGCCAGCAGATGAAATAGTTGCTCATCTCAAGGAATGACCAATTAGTCAAAATGCTCTTTTTCAACAGAAAGTTAAAGATCATGATCCCTTCCACCACAATGGTCTACCTCACTGGATCAACAATTCACTCCACCAAACAATCTCTGCAGGCTCATATCTCTCAGTATCCTCACTTCCAGTTTGGTATATCTCTCAAAGTAAAGAGATATACATAGTACAATATTGCAAACTTCAACCAAATTTTATTAAAACATCAAAATGACTGCTTACATTAAAACCCATGTAAAATTGTATATAAATATCACAGAACAAGAGAATTCCTCATCACCGCACTTCCGTGTATCGGTGTCTCCAGAAATTCTGGCACGGCCTCCACTGAATGCGTTGCGTCACTGGTCACGCTACTTCTTCAGGGATCGGAGCCTAGTGACAAGTGTCGGGCTTTTAAAGCCCATACTTGTTTATGGGTTGCCTAGGTGACAGATCAGCGAATCTTGGGATTTCTACTACTATAAATGGCCACTAGGAGGAAAAGTAAAACTCTTAACCCCAGCAGTCCTCCTGTAGCTGGAAACAATCAATGCACTCATTAAAATAAGCGCTAATGCATAAATAACATAAACATATGAACCAATTATTTAAAGGTGAATATTCCAATGAATATAGCAATAATAAAAATAATAAACATAGTCCTTGAAAAGTGCTTGGTGCAAACTTTAAGTTCCAGCAGCAAATACAATTGGACTTGATGTGAAATGCCTTCACCAATCACCATACACCCAGTGCTCGGATAAAATACTTATGTTTATTATTTTTATTATTGCTATATTCATTGGAATATTCACCTTTAAATAATTGGTTCATATGTTTATGTTATTTATGCATTAGCACTTTATTGTGAGTATACTGCTGAGCGCAATAACCCACATTCACTATCGCATATTGCGTTTTCACGTTTTTATTGCTGCTCGCTAGAGGAAGAAATTCCCTAATTTTTCACATTTATATATTTATTATTAAATATCACTCCATTTGCGCAGTTCTTTTTTCGGTTACACCGAATTTTGTTTTTCTACTCATTAAAATAAACATTAAGACATCTCTACAAATGGCAAATGATAATGACGGGCAACATCAGCAAAGATCAGGTCGATTAAAGCAACCTTTGTATGTGAACAGTGAGTAGTCCTGGCTGAGCGTTTATTATCTTTTAATCGTCCACACATAGAAGCAAACTGAAACATGCATTTTCTTTTGTTTCTTATGTTAACAGTAATGACTTCAACCTGGAATTTTTCCTGTGAAAGTATATCAGGGAGTATTGACTTCCTGGATACCACACTCACAGGTTATAAAGCTACACGCACTGACAATACACATACCTTTCGGAAGGAATCTCCCTTCTCCTAGCCTCTACCTGCCATCCCACACACACCATTCAATCTATACATGTAGGGAAATACACTAGAGCATGATGAAACTGTTCTACCTTGGACAGTTTCACTATGGAATGTAACAACATCATGAATAGTTTAAAAGAGCAGTCCCGGCTCAGTAATTATTACTGCTCAATCATAGTTATAGAGACTAGAACATCAATAGAGCTATAGACATAGCACCTAAGAAGAATAGATAATTTTTAATCAAAAACAAAAATAACAGCAAAAGAGCTCCAATATATATTCTAATGTTGATTCTGTCTCCTTTGCAACTACTTTTTCCTGTGAATACAATCAGATTAAGCACATCATTTCTAAATTTCTGCCTGTTCTGTCTTGTGACAAAGACATTATACTTGTCCTTTCCAATGGCTGCAGATTTTCCAGTCATCAAGCTAACACTTTGGGCAGTATTTTGTCTCCTAACTTATTTCAGTCTGCACAACATGGGAGTACTGGGCTTAGTACCACTGATTCTTATTACTGCTGCTTGAAAAAACTTGCCGCTATTGGGATAAACATAGTAAGATGCATAGAACCATAACTTCCCGGTCCACTGGTAAAGATTATTCCATCTGTGATCTAATTAATTGTGGCACCAAGAATGTTGTATTTATGATTGAATTCACTTTTTGTGCACTACAATATGTATTTTTCTGTCGCTCATTGACAGACATAGTCCTCGGTGATTCAACACCCTCGGGTTATGCTGCCCTCCACAGGAGCAGGACTAGACAGGAAAGAAAATACTCTGGCCACACCCTAGGGGCAGTCCCCGAGGGTATATCCTCTCTCTCTCTGCTACAGCAAATCAGTTTTTTTCTGTCTAGTCAGGAGTAAGGACCTAGATACCTTGCTGGGATCTTCGGTCCTGGCAGGATTTTTTTCTTAGAAAGATTTTTTTTTAGACAGCTTTTTTCTCCAGTGTTCCTGTGAGATCTTCAAGCAAGAAAGCTGAACTGGGCGATGGGCTGGATGTTGAGATCCAGTGGTCACCCCAGTTCAGCCTGCGAGCGCGTGCAGGCCATAGCTCCGCGCTAGGTCGGCCGCGACATAGTTCCACTGGACGGGGACTGACCCTGCGAGTTAAACGTCTCGCTGAAACGCCAAAGACCATGAGTCACGGCGTCCGTATTGGTCGACAGCCCTCCCACCCCGGTGGAGAGGGGTACTGTCAGGAGTTGGCGCCCGCCTGGTTCCGGTATGGTGAATAGTATGTTCCCCCCTTTCCCCTGACGGGTCTTGTGGTGAACGTGGGCCCCTCTCTGTATGGTAAGGATGGGTTCCCCTCTATCCTATAACATGGCACAGATTCTCCTATTGAGTTTGATTTTTGTGTACAAAAAGCCAGGAGGCTTGGTTTGGGAGCTGACAATCTAATTGCAAGTATGTTTAAATGATTGTAATCAGTGGCAGTACTAGAATCTTACTGTGAAAGATATGGTATCCTACCTGTCAGAAGCCACAGGACATGTATACTGCTTTCCAGGTCATTCCTCCAGCAAAAGCATGCCTCCCGACGGCCACGCTGTCCGCCAGGGTCCGGTACCGCCGGCCACGCGGATCACCATGTAGAGAGAGGTTTATTGATGCCGAGATACTCTGCAGTCACGCCGCTATCCTGTAAAAGGCCGCCGCCATTGTTTGGTAGATCGCACAAGGCCGCCATTTTGGCATAGCCTCGTGTCTCCAGCATGGGGGCGGCCATGTTTGAGGTGACTCAAACACCTCGTGGAGCTAGGGGAGGCGCCGGAAGGCGTACAGAGGGGCGGAGCTGCCTCCTTTCTTCCCGGGCAGCCAGCCAAGAGACTTCCTATCTGTTCCAGACAGTGCTGAGACAAGTTGCAGTAAACTCTGAGCATCAAGTGGTGAGCCTAGGGGTCTATCTCTCTCTCTCTCGCTCGATAGGGGTCCCTAAGCAGGTAACATTGAGGGGTTTTGTGGCGCTGGGGGTCTGAAAAAAAAAAAGTTTATTTTTTTTTTGGATTGATTGTTTTCCGGGTAGTAACTGGAATTATCATGGACCCTGCCACACAGGTAACCCCACCTGTTTCCCTCGAGGGGGCTGCGGGACCCGCCGGTGCACAGAGTATAGATGCATTTACAGCAGTTTTGGAGTCTTTGGTGGCTCGGGTGGAGACGGCCTGTCAGAAACGGGGGTCAAGAAAGCGACCCCCGCCTACCCCTATATCATCTGACACTTCAGACTCAGATTCTGAGATGGTCATTGCAGCTGCAGGTCCCTCTGCAAGGGCTGTTGTCTCAGGTAAAGTTCCTTCAGACAGTGAGGAGGACGTTCATGCTTCCGCCATAATTCGGGAAGAAGCATTGGTGGACGCACTAGTTGTGGCGGTTCGGGAAACCTTAAGACTTGAGGTTTTACCGGCAGAGGCAACTGAAACAGAGATTCCCTTTGGTACTAACAAACCCACCAAAACGGTGAAGGTTTTTCCTGTACCCAAGTGTTTTGGTAATAAAATTAAAGAAGAATGGGAGCATTCTAAACGTACCTTTACTATTTCCAAACGTATTGCTAGACGCTATCCGTTTGAGGAATCCCTCATTCAGAAATGGACGGTACCACCAGTGGTGGATTCACCTATTTCCAGACTGAATAAAGCCACGGTTATTCCAGTGGAGGACACTTCGTCCTTTAAGGACCCGGTGGATCGGAAGGTAGAAGCGGAGTCCCGCACTATCTTTTCCCTGATAGGGTCAGCTTTTAGACCAGTAATTGTCATTGGTCTAGTTTCCCAGACACTAACGGAATGGGCGAGATTGGTGCGCCAGGACCTGAAGGGGAAAGATATCCCCCAGGGAACATCTGAATTGATGGAACAGATCATACAAGGACTACAGTTCGTCTGTGACGCAGCCTTGGATGCTACCCCCCTATTAGGGCATGCATCTATGTCAGCGGTAATCCTCAGACGTGTGCTGTGGTTAAAATGCTGGTCAGCAGACCTAGGTTCCAAAAAGACCTTGACGAATCTCCCCTTTGAGGGGAATCGCCTATTTGGGGCCACCCTAGATGAGATCATTAAGGATGCCACTGGGGGCAAGAGCACTTTCTTGCCACAGGCTGCTAAAGCTAAAGGACCTCGTAACAAGCGGGGACCTTTCTTTACCGCCCATAAAGGGTTTGTGCGCCCGACTGCTGCAAGCGGGAAGGGCAAGGCTCCTCCAGGAGGGTTCAAGAAGGGCTGGTCGGACAAACAAAAGACCGACTCAGCCAAACCTGAAGCAAAGGATTACACAGCCTGAAGGTGCGCCCCCACCCGGCTTGAGGGTGGGGGGACGTTTTCACCGGTATTCAGGGCATTAGATCGAGCATCAACCACTGCTACCGGTGCGATTCTTCCCTTCCAACATTTAAGTACTACAGGGAGCTGTAGTTACGTTCCCTGAACAGATCTTTTTCTTTACCTTTTCCAAAGATTAGTCTCAGTTCCCCACAAGAATCGGATCCGGTTGAACAGACAGACCAAGAAGCCTCTAGCCGGGTGACTTTGGTCCCTGAGATTCAACCAGGAGAGATCACCGTTCCTGATAGGAATCAGGTGTCTGATAAATGTGTGGGAACGGAGAACGATCAGACTTTGTCGGATGGTCGGGGCCAGATAGCTCTAGGGCCGCCTGGTTCAGATCCAGTCAGCGCCAGTGGTCCTAGAAATTCTAGGCTGGCTTCGTCAAGCCGATCTACCCGACTTGGACATGCGAGTCGCGGACGTTCCTTGGGAACTTCATCTCAGGGAGTGTCTGCGTATCTTCCATCGTGCTTTACAGTCGCTGGTTTTAATGGCCTGGCCATTGAGACCCAGGTACTGAAGGATAGAGGGTTGTCAGCTTCAGTTATTCCTACCCTTATTAAAGCAAGGAAAGCGACTTCCAGCAAGGTCTATTATCGCACATGGAAGACTTATATCGCGTGGTGCGAATCTTTAGGGATTCCTCCACGTACCTATTCGGTGACCCGAATATTGGCCTTTCTGCAAAAAGGGGTTGAGCAGAAACTAGCCTTGAGCACCATCAAGGGTCAAGTTTCAGCATTAGCAATCTTCTTTCAGAAGCCTTTAGCTACTAAGTCCTTGGTGTGGAATTTCATCCAGGGGGTGCGGCACCTGGCTCCACCAGTCCGCGCACCCTTACCGCCCTGGGATCTTAATTTGGTTTTGTCGGTTCTACAGAAACCTCCCTTTGAAAACATCAGGGAGATTCCCTTGCTTACGTTATCCCAGAAGGTAGCCTTCTTGGTGGCTATCACGTCTGCACACAGGGTGTCAGAACTGGCTGCATTATCATGCCAGTCCCCATACTTAGTGATTCATAGGGATAAGGTAGTGCTTCATCCTAAGCCATCCTTTCTTCCAAAGGTGGTTTCAGATTTTCATCTGAATGAAGATATTGTACTACCTTCCTTGTGTCCTCAGCCCAATCATCATCGGGAACATGCGTTGCATTCCTTGGATGTGGTTTGGGCAATCAGGGTATACCTGAAGGCGACGGAATCGTTCCGTAAGACGGATTCACTTTTTGTGATCCCGGATGGCCCCAGAAAGGGGTTGCCTGCATCTGCCGCGACTATCTCCTAATGGATCAGACAGACGGTGGTACAGGCTTATTCTATTAAGGGTCGGAATCCTCCGTTCCCTGTTAGGGCGCACTCCACTCGAGCGCTCAGTACTTCCTGGGCCTTCCGCCATCAGGCGTCAGTAGTCCAGGTATGTAAGGCGGCCACCTGGTCGTCGGTACATACCTTTACAAAATTTTACAAGATTGATGTGATGGCATTGGCGGATGCCTCATTTGGCCGCAAGGTTTTGCAGGCCGCAATTTGAGGAGACCGGTGGTCTACCTCGAGGGTTTTTTTCTGTTGAAAAATTTCTGTTGAGTCTTATCACTGAGGATGAGCATTGTAAACTTCTAGTTGGCACCAGTTGGGCCTTCTAGATTGGATTTGATTTCCATTTTCCCACCCCTCATTTGTGGTACTGCTTTGGGACGTCCCGAGGGTGTTGAATCACCGAGGACTACGTCTGTCAATGAGCGACAGAGAAAAACGGATTTTTGTAAAATCTTACCGTAAAATCCTTTTCTCTTAGCTCATTGACAGACGTAGTACCCGCCCCTCTGTTTTTGAGTTGGGTTGGGTTAAATTCTCTAAACACTGCTTTGTGACATAACTGATTTGCTGTAGCAGAGAGAGAGAGGATATACCCTCGGGGACTGCCCCTAGGGTGTGGCCAGAGTATTTTCTTTCCTGTCTAGTCCTGCTCCTGTGGAGGGCAGCATAACCCGAGGGTGTTGAATCACCGAGGACTATGTCTGTCAATGAGCTAAGAGAAAAGGATTTTACGGTAAGATTTTACAAAAATCCGTTTTTTGTACCTCCAGATCCCTTTGACTGAGGATAGGAGAACACGATAATGGTGCTGCCCATAATAGTGATAAGAATTTGTCTAATGTCTCTAGACCTTTCAAAGGCATACACACTGGTATTATGAGCTTGTTAATTTTCAGTGGCATAGAGGAAGTTAAAAAAAATCTCCTCGTAAGGAAATATCCACCACAGGTAACAGAATCCCTGCTGGTCTTAATTCCAGATGGGATATGGACCTTTTTCTGAAATCGTATCATCTTACATACCCCTATGCCACTGTCATTTCTAGGATCGACATTGTAGCTCAATCTTCTCTTTGTGCTACTTCACAATATGAGTACTATTATTATTTTTCTATATTCTACTATAATACTTTATTTTAATTATTTATATTTTAGATGAAGGTGAGCCCTATGTCATCTTTGGTGACACAACTCCTGCAGTTCTGATGACATTGGATTGTCACTCATGTGTATCTTTAGGGGTTAATACTTCCTTTGCCCTTGCCCAGACCCACTTTCCTTGTCCATCAATTAGATTTTGGTTTCAATTGCTTAATTGTTATTCATGTAAAGTATTTGTCCTATGTATTAAGTATGCATGTATGTCCTGATGTTTCTGTGTATTTTCAGCTATGATTAAGGCTTTCGCTGAAACTCATTAGCTCTTTTATGTCACTGCTATGTAGCCAATAAAGATTTCATCAATGGATTTCCAAGTTGTCAGACCATCTTGTGGTTTCATATCAGTTTCCTTAAAGGCCATCCCCTGGCACATTTTTCCCCCCATGCAATGGGGCTGTGCCAGCACTGCATGGGTTAAATTCTCATATTGTCTTGGGGTGAGACCAGAGCTTATAGTCATCCGATCCTTTAATCCTCCAGAAAACGATGCTCTCCCACATCCAGAGATGGACTGTTCCTGGTCTATTCAGCATGCTCTGGGCATGATGATATAAGGAACAGTCCGCTATTCAAGACCGCTGGAGCACAGGGGTGCTAGCATGGACTTGTTCAAGGAGTATCATACAATCATAGTAAGTATATCTCTGCTCTCCTCTCCCCTAGAAAAAAATGTGCAGGTAACCTATGCACTGTGGGCCCAGCCAGGGACTGGTTCAGTATAATCACTTCGTACACTCAGTGTTTTTTAAGAGGAAATCTGCTGTGTCTGTATCCCTTTAGATATCATTAACCCTCAGGGAGTATCTCACCAAAAATTTAATTTCTTTTGCAGAGGATGCCTAAAATCTGACTTGTATGTTAGTGCAGACCTCTTGGTTGGGAAATCAGTGAGTACATCCCACAAGCAGGGAATTACATTTTGGAGGTTCTGTTACACCTCCAGGTTTCCATACTGCATTGAATGTTATAGAAAAGTGCTGTGTAAATTGTTGCTGCTATATAATGTAAATACCTGTAGTAAAAAAAAAAAAATAACATTAACCACTTGATGATCGCCCACCGCAGATTTACTGCGGCAGGCAGCCGCTCCTGGGCAAACCGACGTAGTAATACGTCGCTCGCTCAGGAAACTCTAGGGGGCGAGTGCGCTGCCAGCGGCACGCTCCCACCCCCGCTCGTCAGCCGAGGACCCAGTGCGTGTGACAGGCAGCTATGATGGCCGCCGGCGATCTCCCCTGCTGACCGAGAAGGATGTAAACACAGCCGTCTGTCATTCTCCCTGAAGTGATCACAGAGGCTATGTGATCCTGCTATATAGGATCGCATGTCTCTGTGATGACTTCACAAGCCACACCCCACCACAGTTAGAATCACGCCCCTAGGGACACATTCAACCCCTTGATCACCCATACTGTTAACCCCTTCCCTGCCAGTGTAATTTTTACAGTAACAGTGCATATTTTTAGCACTGATTACTGTAGTAATGTCACTGTTACCCCCAAAAGTGTCAAAATTGTCAGTTAGGGGTCTGATCTGTCCGCCGCAATGTCGCAGTCCCACAAAAAATCGCAGAATGCCGCCATTACTAGTAAAAAAAAACAAACAATAAAAATTACGTAAATCTTTCCCGTAATAAGATAACTTTTGGCAAACCAGTCAAAATATGCTTATTGTGATCTTTTGTACCAACAATATGTTGCAGAAAACAAATTTGCCTAAAATGTTAAAACATTTTGATTTTTACTTTTTTTTTTTGAGAATTTCATATAAAAGAATGTGAAAAATATTGTTATTTTTTCAAAATTGTCGCTCTTTTTTGTTTATAGCACAAAAAATAAAAATTGCACAGGTGATCAAATACTACTAAAAGAAAGCTCTGTTTGTGGGAAAAACAGGACCTCAATTTAGTTTGGGTACAGCGTTGCACGACCGCGCAATTGTCCATTAAAATCACGCAGTGCCGAATTGCAAAATAGGGCCTGGTCATTGAGCAGCCAAATCCTCTGGGGCTAAAGTGGTTAAATTACAATATGGCTTGTGTAGCAATTGTTTATGTTATATTATTTTTTTAATTGACTACATTTCCTTTTCCATGAATTGGAAAGGGCAAACCAATAGGTTTGCTTTAATCCCCAGCATAATATACTGAACTTACAGTACCTTTTACTCCATTCATCCACTTCTTGTTCAGGCTAAGGATTATACTCTGGATATTGAGAAGTATGTGACCCACACCATGTTTAGTGACTTGTTTACACAGGCCTTTTCTTCTCCTCCAAGTGGAATAGGGAGAAAGTGGGTAAAAGGAAGGTAAGCATATAGATATGTGGAGGTCTGGATTAACTTTTTCTGTTATTGTGCCTTATGGCCCATACACGTGATCAGAAAATCATATGAAAAATACTGCTTTCGAAAAGATCATATGAAAATTAGATCATTAGAACACAGTTTTCGAGAGCTGATCACGACAGTTCATGCACAATTGTCTGGTGGGACAAGCACACACTTTTTTCTTGTACAATACCAGATCATACGATTTTCATTTATTCAGCACAGTTGTTCGAAAATACAAAACAAATACACTAGAACACATAACATCACTTCTAAATTTTTATTCTGTCATACGAGAATTTTTGCAACTTTAGTAAACTCTTTATTTTGAAATTAAGACTAGCATGTAAAAAAAAAATAAAAAATGGACGAACATTCGTCTGATAATCTCATCTTGTTTACGAGGCATTACATGATAAATGTAATCCTCTAATTGGATATGAAGGGGGGTAGGGAAATGGCGCTGCCTAATAAGGTAATAAAGTGCTAGTGATGTGCTAAGGTGTTTGAATAAATAAATATGTAAAATTAATAAATATATTGCACTCTAGAAAAAGAGAGAAGAAGGGGATGTTGTTATCAAGTGGTGTAAGGATGATTTGGTGTGATATTTTTAAAGGTGTAGAAAAACTTATGAGTCAAATAAATGGCATAAACAAAAGATATATATATATATAGAATACATTAACACATAGTGTCCCAAATCTCATATATAAAGTGACGAGTGCAGATACAACTGTGGAGTGGTGTACTAATAAAGAAAAATACAATCAGATATAAGATATATATTTGAAATATAAATCTGAGTGCAAATAACTTAAAGTGCAATGTATGAGTTGGGAAACTCCGCGCCTCGGGCCTAATTGGATATATAGTAAAGACTGCTGCCTCCCTATAATATAGTCCGAAGACTATATGGCGTATAAGAAAGAGGTAGGAGGTGGCGCTGTCTTGTGGTCCAAAAAAGGGGGGTTTTGTTACTAGTGCTATCACTAGTCACGTGTAACAGGTATAAACCCAATATGTAAATGAGGTAGCTATTGTGTCAAAGTGCCAAGTATATGTAATTCACCCTAAAGGTGCCAAATGCTGTATATATAGAAAATGGATGTAAATGACACTTGAATGTCAAGTAAAATATTGCACAAGTGTGATATAATCAATAAATAATCTTAAACAATTATAAATACAACCGTGCATAAGTGATATATCTATATAAAGTGACAAGTGCTAAAGTGAATACTGACAATGATAATACAGTATAAGTGCATAAAACTTAATACAACATAATGCATATAGATCTATGTGCAATCGTGCTTAGAAAGTGACTCAAATAGTCCCCAATGATTAAAGTGACCTGTGCAAAATAAATACGCAGT
This sequence comes from Pelophylax lessonae, assembly GCF_965119305.1. Lineage (NCBI taxonomy): Eukaryota > Metazoa > Chordata > Amphibia > Anura > Ranidae > Pelophylax > Pelophylax lessonae. The sequence continues at coordinate 295,520,216 of NC_138771.1, read as the reverse complement.
GATAAAATAACGTGACTGGTAAATAGGGGGGAAATAGTTTAAATAGTGATAATAAAGTGACATGTGCTAAAGACACCCAACATGAGTATCCAATGTCCAGAAAATAGATGAGTCTCTATTTAGTGAAGCAGTGATGGGTGCTCATATTCTAGGAAGCTGTAACAGATTTCTTCGTGTGTCCTATACACACCAATGGACAACCCCGTGGTGGGTAGTGAGGTGAACCGTGACCCCTATAGTAGGTAACACACTCACCAGAAATACCCACCCCACACAGGGGTATAAGGTGGGTATATGAGATGGATAAATCCTCCCTCCTACTCCAGGTCCTGGGGGGGACAGCTGGGAAGGTCCCTGGTGGTCAAAAGGATATTGACTGTGTACTGTATGGGTCTGGTGGAGTTTTAGGGGTGTCCACTCCGGGGGTCCGCGGTGTGTTTAAAGCAAGGGATCAAACGATAAAGAGGCACATAGTGTGAAACTGTAAATACAGTGCTTTATTCTGATTAGGCAGGGTAAAAGTACTCACAAACATGGGTGATATATAGGCAGGGAAGTCGAGCGTCCGGAGCGCTATGCAATCCAAGCCTCGATGTGGGAACCGGAAGTGATGCGACTTGCCGTACCGGTTTCGTATTGGATACGTCCTCAGCAGCGTCGGGTCACTTCCGCTTGTCACTCCCATAAATACACTCATGGTGATTCCGGCAACATGTAATTGGCTAAACGTCTAGTGGGCGGGGGGATCGGCCGGGGGCTACAATAAAATGGAGATTTGGCTAATATATTCTATAATATGTTGGTATATTACAGCGGTAGCATCTTGCAATTGTTTGGCCGTCCTCTCATATATTCTTATATGAATTTAAGGTGTTAGTATGAAGTTAGTTTTAAAAGCCAATTAATTATGTGCTATATCTCGTAAGCACCATATGATGCCATGTAAATCCCATGTGTGCACTTGTGAGGAGAGGGGATGTACAATATAAATTAAAAACTTATCTGACCATAATGTAATATAAATATACATAAAAAAACGTTAAAAACAATGGATAAAAACAATGGAGTGAATGATACTATTAGTTCGGTGTGGGACATCTAGTGGTGTTATATAGGAACTGCATGTCCAGAAGAAGAAATATATGTTGAATGAGAGAGGTGTTAAATAATGGACAAGGAGTGTAATAAAATCTACCAATATACTAAAATTGATATAGTGGCATATTCTCATGATATAATAAAATAAAAAAGTGTAAAGAAAGGATTTTAGTATAAAAAAATAAAAAATAGATAAAAATAGATATCTTGGTGGTCTCCACAAAAACAATCTAAATGGAGGAAGGTATATGTAAACTGTAATGACTAAAAATTAGATATAAAGCAGTTAAGATCAATGTCTAGGTTTAAACCCCTGGGTTGTAGTGTGTTGAGCCTATATATCCAGGAGGTTTCGTTCTGGGAGATTTTTATCTTTTTATTTCCTCCTCTCCAGTGTCCAGATATTGAATCTATCCCGCAGAAAGTAAGGCCACTGGGGTCTTTGTTGTGTGCCTCCAGAAAATGTCTGGATAGGCTATGTTTAGGAAAGCCTTTTCTTATATTATTTATGTGTTCACGTATACGGACATGTAGTGGTCTGGTGGTCCTGCCCACGTATTGCAGTCGACATGGGCATTCGATGAGGTAGGTGACGTGGGTGGTTTGGCAGGTGATCAGTCTGTTTATATTAAATTCCTTTCCGCTCCATCTTGACTTAAATTTCTGTGTCTTCCTAGGTTGGCGTTTGTTTGTTTTGCAGGGAAGGCATCTATTGCACCTAATAAATCCCTTGATATCTTGAAACATTTTGACGGGTCTTGGGGGGTCTATTACATTATGTACCAGTCTATTACGTAGAGATGGTGCTTTTTTAAATATGAATTTCGGCTTATCAGGTATTAATTTAGACAGAGTTTTGTCAGATTTGAGTACTGGCCAATATTTTTTAATTATTTGTTCTGTCTGTTTGTAATTACGATGGAAGCCAGTGATAAAAGCTGTGTCATTTCGTTTGTTGTTGGTACGGTTCTTCTCTTGTAATAGATCATCTCTATTCATCTGTGCCACTATGTGTCTGGTTTTAAGTAATAATTCTTTATTGTATCCCTTTTCTACAAATCTGTTAAGTAGTATATCCGTTTGGTTTAAGAAATCTGATATGTTGTCGCAGTTTCTCCTGATTCTAATGAACTGTCCTTTTGGAATATTTCCCTTCCATACGGGTTGGTGGCAGCTTGTCGTAGGGATATAGCCGTTACGGTCTGTTGTTTTAAAGAAAGTTTTACTTTTAAGTTTATTTCCGTCTTTAAAGATTTGTAAATCTAGGTAATTAATGTTATCCTGATTCCAATCTCCTGTAAATTTAATACCGTATGGATTATTATTAAATTTTTTAAAAATTCTTTTAAAGTGCTTTCAGTGCCTTCCCAAACGATAATGATATCATCTATGTATCGCCTGTAAAGTTTTAGCTGCGGGATGTTTTGTGTATAGATGGAGCCTTCTTCTAACATGTCCATAGCTACCTCATTTACATAGTGGGTTTATACCTGTTACACGTGACTAGTGATAGCACTAGTAACAAAACCCCCCTTTTTTGGACCACCAGACAGCGCCACCCCCTACCTCTTTCTTATACGCCATATAGTCTTCGGACTATATTATAGGGAGGCAGCAGTCTTTACTATATATCCAATTAGGCCCGAGGCGCGGAGTTTCCCAACTCATACATCCACATATCCCTAGGGATATGACTACCCCTGCTGCCATGGACTTATTTGGATACGTTAATAACAGGACTATTAATATAGAAGATATCTTCAATCAGGAAACAGTAGCTAATAAACATGATATGGAAGGTCTGTTCAAACAATTAAAACATGCACTTGAGAAGCAATTAAGAGTATGGTGGGATATATCCATCCTAAGAATGTATATTAAAGAAAAAATTACTCCAAGGAGATTACGTTGGGATGTGAATCCCAACGATGGACTAGAGGATATAACACTCGTGGATGAATGGTATGTGTTCTTCAACAGATGCGAAACAGAACTCCTAACCGTTATCATCAAAAGGAGACAGGCAAAACTAAAGAACACAGAAGCACTCATTACGGAATTGAAAAATTCCCTATCGCCATACTCAGATCTCAGGGAGTATAAAGACAAAGAAAAAGAACTACAGACCTACATTAATAAATATGACACTGTTTTACAACTCAAAAAACAGAAAAGATTCAGTCGGGACGTCAATGACTACAAAAAACGGACAGTCTACAAATGGCAAACAGGGACCATAGAGGATATGGAAGTTCCTTCCACACCCAACATGCCTTCTTCTATGGAATCCTCATTAGACGAGGAAGAATTAGACGATTCCCCAGAAACACCTTTACCTGAAACACCCCAGGTCTTCTCATTCAGACCCAATCGTGAACCGATTAACACTAATCAAAACACCCACACTAACAGATTCATTCAACTTAGGGACACACCTAGACAAGGCACTAGACCCTCTCCATCACCTAGAAGTCGATCCCATATCTCTACTACGCCCAATATGGGAAGATTCAACATACCCACCCATAACCGTTATTCCCCCCTGGATGGAAAAGGACCATACTCTCCTACCAGGGGGAATATGGAAAGGTACCACCGTAATGAACAGAGGGATTTTTACCGGGGAGGCCCCCGAAGAAGACCCCCACCCTTCAGACCACAACAAACTCAGGGATGGTATCGACCACAAAGAAGAACATAATGGAGAGGCCCGCAGGGTTATCAGAACCAATGGAACCATCAATACTCCCAGAACAACAGACCCGCACCACCCAGAAGCGGAGGATACCAAGGAACATGGAGAGGACCACCACATGGAGGATACATGAGGCCCCCACCCCAGAACCAAAACTGGGACGACGGAAACGCAACCGAGGGAAGAGAGGAGGGAGGAAGAAAGCGAAGACGCGAGTTTTAGGACAAGGAATTTTTAACCTCACAGACATTGTTTTTACTCCAGAAGAATTACAACTTTTAGATCTTGGTCTTAAGTATTCTCCAAATAAAGATGCTGACCCCTTTGAAGTTTTTATCGATTTGCACAAATTATTATGTAAACTGAATATTAAAAAGCATTTTAGCCTCAAAGGCTCTACACGCTCTATGGAAGACCCCACCTACTTACACTCTGGCCTTAGGAATAATTCAGTTTTTAACCCCAAAGTGCCAAGAGGAGAATGTATTGGAGCGTTCAAAAAAATCTCCGTAAGATCAACAATAATTCCAAAAAATACAATCACATCCAACATACCATTAAGAAATTGGAGAAGAAGAAGAACATCGTCATACGCCCCGCAGACAAGGGAGGAGGATTGGTTATCCTTAATAAGACGGATTACGAACAAGAGATGCACAATCTCTTACACATACCAGACACTTATGATAAACTTAAGGGTAACCCTACCAAAACATATAAGAAAAAATTGAAAGAATATGTAAAAAAGGGCAAAGAAATAGGGATACTGAATAAAAAAGAGGCTCAATACCTCATACTGGAATCAAGCAAAACACCGGTGATATATTATGTCCCTAAAATCCACAAAAACCCGGAAAAACCTCCAGGACGACCAATAGTCAGCGGGGTGGATTCATTATTCTCCAGACTAGGGGAGTACCTGGACAAGTACCTCCAATCGATAGTCAAAAAGGGAAAGTCATACCTCAAAGACAGTTCAGATCTAATTAAAATTTTAAAAACTATAGAAATCCCGGAACATTGCATACTAGCCACCATCGACGCAAATTCACTCTATACTAGTATTAGCCAACTGGATGGACTCAAAGCAGTTAATAAGGCATTACATGAAAGAACAGAATTAAAAAACGCTCAAATACAATATATAATGGAAGGCTTAAAATTAGCCATGTCCAGTAATTTTTTCTGGTACAACCGTGACTACTATCTGCAAACAAAAGGAGTAGCCATGGGAGCCCGCTATGCGCCCAGTGTCGCAAATTTACTTATGGACATGTTAGAAGAAGGCTCCATCTATACACAAAACATCCCGCAGCTAAAACTTTACAGGCGATACATAGATGATATCATTATCGTTTGGGAAGGCACTGAAAGCACTTTAAAATAATTTTTTTAAAAATTGAATAATAATCCATACGGTATTAAATTTACAGGAGATTGGAATCAGGATAACATTAATTACCTAGATTTACAAATCTTTAAAGACGGAAATAAACTTAAAAGTAAAACTTTCTTTAAAACAACAGACCGTAACGGCTATATCCCTACGACAAGCTGCCACCACCCCGTATGGAAGGGAAATATTCCAAAAGGACAGTTCATTAGAATCAGGAGAAACTGCGACAACATATCCGATTTCTTAAACCAAACGGATATACTACTTAACAGATTTGTAGAAAAGGGATACAATAAAGAATTATTACTTAAAACCAGACACATAGTGGCACAGATGAATAGAGATGATCTATTACAAGAGAAGAACTGTACCAACAACAAACGAAATGACACAGCTTTTATCACTGGCTTCCATCGTAATTACAAACAGACAGAACAAATAATTAAAAAATATTGGCCCGTACTCAAATCTGACAAAACTCTGTATAAATTAATACCTGATAAGCCAACATTCATATATAAAAAAGCACCATCTCTACATAATAGACTGGTACATAATGTAATAGACCCCCCAAGACCCGTCAAAATGTTTCAAGATATCAAGGGATTTATTAGGTGCAATAGATGCCTTCCCTGCAAAACAAACAAACGCCAACCTAGGAAGACACAGAAATTTAAGTCAAGATGGAGCGGAAAGGAATTTAATATAAACAGACTGATCACCTGCCAAACCACCCATGTCACCTACCTCATCGAATGCCCATGTCGACTGCAATACGTGGGCAGGACCACCAGACCACTACATGTCCGTATACGTGAACACATAAATAATATAAGAAAAGGCTTTCCTAAACATAGCCTATCCAGACATTTTTTGGAGGCACACAACAAAGACCCCAGTGGCCTTACTTTCTGCGGGATAGATTCAATATCTGGACACTGGAGAGGAGGAAATAAAAAGATAAAAATCTCCCAGAACGAAACCTCCTGGATATATAGGCTCAACACACTACAACCCAGGGGTTTAAACCTAGACATTGATCTTAACTGCTTTATATCTAATTTTTAGTCATTACAGTTTACATATACCTTCCTCCATTTAGATTGTATTTGTGGAGACCACCAAGATATCTATTTTTATCTATTTTTTATTTTTTATACTAAAATCCTTTCTTTACACTTTTTTATTTTATTATATCATGAGAATATGCCACTATATCAATTTTAGTATATTGGTAGATTTTATTACACTCCTTGTCCATTATTTAACACCTCTCTCATTCAACATATATTTCTTCTTCTGGACATGCAGTTCCTATATAACACCACTAGATGTCCCACACCAAACTAATAGTATCATTCACTCCATTGTTTTTATCCATTGTTTTTAACGTTTTTTTATGTATATTTATATTACATCATGGTCAGATAAGTTTTTAATTTATATTGTACATCCCCTCTCCTCACAAGTGCACACATGGGATTTACATGGCATCATATGGTGCTTACGAGATATAGCACATAATTAATTGGCTTTCAAAACTAACTTCATACTAACACCTTAAATTCATATAAGAATATATGAGAGGACGGCCAAACAATTGCAAGATGCTACCGCTGTAATATACCAACATATTATAGAATATATTAGCCAAATCTCAATTTTATTGTAGCCCCCGGCCGTTTCCCCCCGCCCACTAGACGTTTAGCCAATTACATGTTGCCGGAATCACCATGAGTGTATTTATGGGAGTGACAAGCGGAAGTGACCCGACGCTGCTAAGGACGTATCCAATACGAAACCGGTACGGCAAGTCGCATCACTTCCGGTTCCCACATCGAGGCTTGGATTGCATAGCGCTCCGGACGCTCGACTTCCCTGCCTATATATCACCCACGTTTGTGAGTACTTTTACCCTGCCTAATCAGAATAAAGCACTGTATTTACAGTTTCACACTATGTGCCTCTTTATCGTTTGATCCCTTGCTTTAAACACACTGCGGACCCCTGGAGTGGACACCCCTGAAACTCCACCAGACCCATACAGTACACAGTCGATATCCTATAACCCTTGGACCACCAGGGACCTTCCCAGCTGTCCCCCCCAGGACCTGGAGTAGGAGGGAGGATTTATCCATCTCATATACCCACCTTATACCCCTGTGTGGGGTGGGTATTTCTGGTGAGTGTGTTACCTACTATAGGGGTCACGGTTCACCTCACTACCCACCACGGGGTTGTCCATTGGTGTGTATAGGACACACGAAGAAATCTGTTACAGCTTCCTAGAATATGAGCACCCATCACTGCTTCACTAAATAGAGACTCATCTATTTTCTGGACATTGGATACTCATGTTGGGTGTCTTTAGCACATGTCACTTTATTATCACTATTTAAACTATTTCCCCCCTATTTACCAGTCACGTTATTTTATCACTGCGTATTTATTTTGCACAGGTCACTTTAATCATTGGGGACTATTTGAATCACTTTCTAAGCACGATTGTACATAGATCTATATGCATTATGTTGTATTAAGTTTTATGCACTTATACTGTATTATCATTGTCAGTATTCACTTTAGCACTTGTCACTTTATATAGATATATCACTTATGCACGGTTGTATTTATAATTGTTTATGATTATTTATTGGTTATATCACACTTGTGCAATATTTTACTTGACATTCAAGTGTCATTTACATCCATTTTCTATATATACAGCATTTGGCACCTTTAGGGTGAATTACATATACTTGGCACTTTGACACAATAGCTACCTCATTTACATATTGGGTTTATACCTGTTACACGTGACTAGTGATAGCACTAGTAACAAAACCCCCCTTTTTTGGACCACCAGACAGCGCCACCCCCTACCTCTTTCTTAAAGTGCAATGTGTACTAATAACCATAAATGTCATGCACAAACATGGGACTCGCGCCGTAAATGGATGAGTCTGGACCAAGGTAATGCAATTTATATTCCTTCTGAGTTAGAGTGCTGTGCAGAAGTGTTAGTGACAAATAAATATTGGTGAAGGAATAAATAGGTAAACAGTGATCAAAAAATTAGTGATCAAAAGAATGTCCCAATGTGACCATATAATTGGTATAACTATATAAAGGTGTTCCCTACCCCCTTCACATTCCCCTATAGTTCTCGGACTATATTTTAGCGAGGCTGCAGCCTAAACATTTTAACACCATTACTTAATTTATACCCAATCAGACCACAAGCGCGGAGTTTCCCTATATATACTCTAATTGGATATACTCTGAGTCTCACATGGTTATATGGATCATGTGGTAATGTGGTGTTAATACGCATCTACACATAAGCCCTTGTCTTAAACAGAGATCTAAATACTAAATATACGTTTGCCCAGTGATTGTGTATCTACTTGTGCAATGGTTTTGCACACAACAGACCCAAAATCTTCCTCTTCTCAGGTCCACCGCTGGTGCTCCTGGCTCCTTCCCTCTGCTGAGTGCTCCCATAGATACTCAAAATTCTTGTCCTGTTTGAAGTAATGCTTCTTAGTGATAGGGATTATATATTCACAGAATAGATCTAAAAGTTGATAAAATGAATCTTAAATATCATTTGATCAACAGATTTGGTGAGCACATGCAAAATTTGCCAAATGATTCATATAGGCTAATCCATTCATAGGTAGGGATTGAAAAATTAGCTCTTTCATGACTGAATTCATCTTCACCCATTGAGTCAATAGGCTGTTCACTTTGCAAGGGAATTTTCCTTTAGCTTATTAGATAAGGTGAAGTTCTCTTGAATTTCATTATCCAACCATGTTCAAACAAAAATAATGTTTTTTTTTTTTTTTCTTTATATGTGGTTGGGTAGTTTTTTGCAAAGTGAATTTTCACATCATTCACTAACCTATGGAAAATTCCCTTGCAAGATAATACTTTGCTTGCAAAGTGAGCAGCCAATTTGCCTTTAGTAAATTTCATAAAATCAGGACAGTCCAGGGTGAATGCAGTTTAGTAATTCTGCTTTATTCTTATTTAATATAGACATTTGCATCATTCATATTCAAAATGGGTTTACTTAATTTATTACTTTTATTACAGTTATTGGTTGAGCTATTGTCATAGTGACATAGTGACAACTGTCATCACAATGTAGGTTCAGAATTATGTGGAGTAAAATCAGCAATATTCCTTTCAAATCCAACTATAAATGTGGCAAAAAAATATGTGTGCATTTATTTTCTATTTCTTTATTATTAAATAATTTGCACTCTATTTGTATTCAGGTCACTTGTTTAATGGGCCACACTGATCAAACAACTTTTCTTAACATAAGTCATTGTGTAATTAATTAGATGGATGCTGAAATTTCAACTGATTGAATGTACAAAGATGGAATTTTGTTGTAGGGTTTAAGTAATTTGCAACAATTTATCAATAATCACTTAAATCAACAAAAGAGCAAATTACAGTCATCAAGGTAAAAAAACATTAACTAAATTCATAGCATTTTCTGAACCGAATTTGAAATGAAATCAAGGTCTGCAGAGCTGTTTATTAAAAATACAAATGTATAAAGTGGCAGTTTTTGATGCAAGGAATAAACAGTAGATAAGTTATCTGTAGACATGAAATTAATACTACCCTTTGGTGAAAGTCATGGAGATGCACTTGCTGTATTTTGTAGGGCTTACAGTTAATCAGCAGTCCAGTTAAGCTGTATTTGAGAATAACTAAGAGTCTAAGATGGCAGCTTCATTGGCTTTAAAGGATAGTGGAGTTTAGTTGCCCTTTAACAAATTGTAAACACTTTGATGGAAACCTTTTAATGGAAACCCAAACCAAAATAAGATGTTTTGCAGCTAATGCAATCAGCATGCTATGCATGTTACCCCTGATGTTTTTGCAGTATATTTCTAAATTAATTTGTGTTTTTATAAATATCTATACATTATCCCTACAATGCAAATGTCCTAGTAGGTTTTGGCATGCAGTTAACAATTGTCCACTAATCCTAGGCTTAAGTTTGTGTCTGCACATGGACCCTATAAACCATTGTGCTGAGATGGTTGCATTTTTAAAACATTAGGGCAGAATAAAATGGAAAGGGAATTCTAATAATGCTCTTTTTTTTAGGTCTACAAATTGTGGCACAGAAAATGAAGAGGAGGTCCTTGACACTGAAGAGACAAATCCTCGTGTAGGCCAGTCTATACCCATGAATGAAGAGGTCAGAAATGCAATAGTAGCTTTTGGTTTCTTTGCAGTTATTTGGTCTTTTGGAGGTGTTCTTCATCCAGACTCAAAGCAAAGGTGAGCATTGATATGTTCCTGCCACCCCCCTACATCATTCACTTGGTTAGGTGTATTCTTTTATATTTTTTATAAATCAACTGCACAGCTAAGGCAGAAAATGAACAATATGTGTAACAGAAGATATCAATGGTTTTAGGATCTACAAGTAAACATAAAAAATCATATACCTTTGTTTCAATGTTCCTAAAAATCTAAATTACTAACATATAGTTAAAGATTTTAGGACTTTCTGCAGTGGGGTAACTATAACATCTTCTATTTTTTGTTACATTTAATGTTTGAGTTGATTACTTGTCATGAATAGGTAAGGCAAGTGAGTCAAATTGTGATCTAATATTTGGGTATAGCAATGATTAATGGGCTTCTTCATTAGGCAATGCAGCCCTCCCAACCTCCTCTGTGCTTTGCCATCTTGTCCTTGAGCCAGTTAGTAGACTTATGTTGAAAGTTATATTAAAGAAGTAGAGGAATACATGCTCACAGATGTCTGGCTGTACTGTGTCTAGTACTACATATATACTACATATATAATAGTACTTATATTTTACCACTTTCGTTATTATTTTCACTATAATCTTATACATTGTTACATATTTAGTAACAACCCATTAATTCCCATTAACCCATACCATTGCCAGCGCCCATTTTTTCATTGATATTAACATATTTAGTAAGGTTGAATAAAGACATCAGTCCATCCAGTTCAACCTGTGGGGGTGTGGGTATGCATGAGTTTATGTCATTATTCATTTGCATATTCCTGTATGTTATGATCGTTAAGATGCCAACCTAAGAGTTTTTTTTAAAGCTATCACCACTCTCCGCTGTCACCGCCACTTATTGAAGGGAGTTCCACACCCTTACCACACTGACAGTAAAGAACTCCTTATGCAGTTTAAGGTTAAACTTCTTTTTGTCCAACTCCATTGATTGGCCGCTTGTATTCTATACAAAAGTCTCAGGTTTTTTTAGTTAAAAGTAAAAAAACATGTTATACGTACCTGCTCTTTTGCAGTAGTTTTGCCCAGAGAGGCCCCAATTCTTCTCTTCTCGAGTGACCTGATGCTGGAAATATTTGCTAGAAATGCTGGAAATATTTGCATATATTGCAATCATATCTCCTCCTAAATGTCTCTTATCCAGAAAGAATATGTTTAACCACTTCTGGACCAGAAGAATTTACCGCTTAACCTCCCTGGCGGTATGATTCTGTCAGGAATTCTGTACCAAAAGCGGTACAATTCTTTTCATGGAAATTTTGCGTTATGTATTATAGGCCTACAATTCTTAGTAATTACTGACTTAAACCTGACCAAAACAAGAGTCTAGTAGACATCCCAGATGTGATAAATTTGAAACACAAACACGTGAATTATAATCAAATCAATAATATTATTTTATTATTTAATATATAATATATATAATAAAATTATATTATTGATTAGATTATAATTCATGCATTATATATTATATATAGATATATGTGTGTGCATATATATATATATATATATATATATATATATATATATATATATATGCATACATATATATATATATATATGCATATATATATATATACCGGTGTGTGTATATATATATATATATATATATATATATATGCGTTTTGTGTTTTGTGCAACGTTTTTTTTTTTTTTTTTTTAATTTCCCTCCCTAGTTCCGCTCCCATGCAGCATTGCTGCTGCAGGGAACGGAACTAGGAAGTGATCAGAGCGACGGAGACCGACTGAGGAGCGGCGGGACTCTCGGCTGGCGGTCTCAGCAATGAGAGATCATCGCTGGATCGCCAGGATAAGGTAAGAGAACACCGCTGCGCTCTCTGCACATCCACCCCGAGCGTGACTCAGGGTTACCGCTCCTGATATGAAAAACCAACCCCGAGTCACGCTCGGGATTACCGCTAAGGAGGTTAATTACCAGGCCATTTTTTGCGATATGGCACTGCGTTACTTAAACTGACAATTGCATGTCATGCGACGATGTACCCAAATAAAATTGAAGTCCTTTTTTTTCCCCACAAGTAGAGCTTTCTTTTGGTGGTATTTAATCACCTGTGCGATTTTTATTTTTTTGCACTATAAACAAAAAAAGAGCCACAATTCTGAAAAATAAACAATATTTTTTACTTTCTGCTATATAACATTCCCAAAAAATAAAAAAATAAAAATCAAATTATTTCATAATTTGTATTCTGCTACATACTTTTGGTAAAAAAAAATCACAATAAGTGTATATTGATTGGTTTGCACAAAAGTTATCACATCTACAAACTAGGGGAAAGATTTATGTCTTTATTTATTTATTATCAGTGATTTTTAGTGGGACTGCAACATTTCAGCAGACAGATCGGACACCTAACTGCCATTTTTTACACATTTGGGGGGACCAGTGACATTACTACAATAATCAGTACTAAAAATATGCACTGCTACTGTACTAATGACACTGGCAGGGAAGGGGATAACACCAGGGGTAATAAAATGGTTAAATGTGCCCATAGGGGGTGCTTTATAACTGTGGGGGGAGTGGGCTTGCTGCATGAACACAGAGACCTGTGTTCCTAAATAAGAGGAACATAGGATCCCTGTGTTCATAACTGACAGAACAGTGGTCTGCCGTGTTTACAATGGTAGACCGGCGTTCTGTCTCCACAGGAGTGATTGTGGGGCCCGCGAATTGGCTTCCCCTGTGGCAAATGGGAGCATGCGCATGCCCCCGCTAAGCGACGTACAGGCATGTAGTTTCGCAGAACAGAGCCGACCTGCCGCAGTATATGTACTGCTGGCAGTCGGCAAGTGGTTAATGCTTTTTCATTAATGCTGAGTCGTTCTTTATAACTGTGGTCCTCCAACCTTCTTATTAGCTTTGTTGCTCTTCTCTAGACTCTCTCCAGTTCCAGCACATCCTTCCTGAGGTCTGCTGGTCAGAACTGGACAACATACGTAAGATGTGGATGAACCAGAATTTTGTAAAACAGTGGAATTATAGACTTTTCTCTTGAGTAGATACAATTTTTAGTGCATGTTAATAGTCTGCTAGCTTTGCTTGCTGTCGCTTGGCATTACATGCTATTGCCAAGCCTGTGATCTACTAGGACCCCCATAACATTTCAATCTTCGATTCCCCTAGAGCAGGGGTATCAAACTCTTTGGGGGCCACATTGGCACTCTTGTTGCCCTGAAAGGGCCGTTGTATCTGTAAGACTAGATGTCCAGAGCACCCCCCTCTTAAATCAAACATCAAGAGCCCCCCCACCATCAGAAGTCAAGATTTCCTCACCCTCCCTAACATCACAGTACACTCCCCTTATCTTGTGCTGCTACTGGGAAGAAGCTGGAGGCGGGACTGTGAAATAAAGTGTCGGGTCTGGAGGAGGACCAGAGGAGAGCTTGAATTAGCTTCCAGAATCTGCTGAATGCAGAGATCAGGGGAGGCGGAGATGAGGAGGCACTGTGACTGCATGGAGAAGCACACGATCTGGCAGAGGAGTTTTGTCCTCCTCTCTGTTCTGTGAAGCAGGATCTGGATGAAGACCAAAGGAGGGCTGGAATCAGCTGCTAGAATCTGCTGAATGTGGAGACTAGGGGAGGCAAAGATGAGGGGGGTGGTGCGGCTCCACTCCTTTTTGCTGCTGTGAAGCAGGGTCTGGAGGAGGACCAGAGGAGGGCTGGAATCAGCTGCCAGAATATGCTGACTGCTGAGACAAAGGGGAGACAGAGATGAGTGGGGTGTTGCAGCTGCAGGAGAGGTGCGAGGGCCACATGAAATGGCCTACATTTGGCCACGGGCCTTGTGTTTGGCACATGTGCCCTAGAGGTTCTCCCCCTAGCAATTAATTTGCATTCATACTTTTAGCTCCCAAGTGCATTAATTTACATTTTTCAATATTAAACCTCATTCGTCATGTAGTTGTCCACCCATTATTTTAGTGAGATCTGTTTGTAAAGTGTCTATATCCTGTAATGCAGTTATTGCCCTGCTTAGCTTTGTATCATCAGCAAACACTGAGACTGAACTACTTATACCAACCTCTATATTATTTATGAACTAATTAAACAGAATTGTTCCCAAGGCAGAGCCTTGGGGTACTCACTTACAACTCTAGATCATTCAAAATATACACTTTTTTTATCACCTCTCTGGACATGCTGTTGTTTTCCATCCAGGTAAAGGTACTCTACATGTATACTTACATAAGTGGTTCATATTAGAGATGGCCTTGCGGTTCGCCCGGCGGTAGGTTCACGGCGAATTTTGCTTGTTCGCTACCCGCCAAATTTTCGGACACATTGCGTTGTTCGCGGCGGCCATATTTGTTTACATTGGGGAGAACTTTGACCCGTGACACAGCCGTCAGGTGGAACGGGACAGCCAATTGAAACATTCCAGCACATGGACAGTCCCCCTACCCTATAAATAGACCCGATCTGGCGGTCATTTCACATTCCGCTTTATGCCAGTGTAGGGAGAGGTCTGTTGTGCTCGTCAGGGAGAGTTTGCTAGGCACATATAGCGTTGTGAAGATCCACAAAAGTCCTTTCCAGGGCTGGTATTTTTCAGTATAGGTCTACTAGTATATTTTGAGCTTAGGGAGAGGTATTCAGTGGTTGCTTTAGGGGCAGTTAGAGATTGGCTGCAGTCTCAAATCGATCTGTCAATGTCCACAAAAGTCCTTTTCAGGGCTGGTATTTCGGTATAGGTCTAGTATCTTTTAACCACTTAAGCCCCGGAAGATTTTACCCCCTTCCTGACCAGGGGGTTTTTTGCGATTTTTTTACTGCGTGATTTTAACGGACAATTGCGCAGTCGTGCGACGCTGTACCTAAACGAATTTCACATCCTTTTTTTCCCACAAACAGAGCTTTCTTTTGGTGGTATTTGATCACCTGTGCGATTTTTTGATCATGCGCTATAAACAAAAAAAGGGCGTAAATTTTGCAAAAATAACAATATTTTTCACATTTTTTATATGAAATTCCCCCCCAAAAAATTTAAAAATCAAAATTTTTTAACATTTTCGGCCAATTTGTTTTATGCTACATATGTTTGGTAAAAAAAAAATCGCAAAAAGCGTATTTTGATTGGTTTGCGCAAAAGTTATCGCGTTTTCTAATAAAGGGAAAGATTTTTGTGTTTTTTTTCTTTAACGAGTAATGGCGGCGATCTGCGATTTTTTTTTGCGGGACTGCGACATTGCGGCGGAAAGATCGGACCCATGACTGACATTTTTGACACTTTTGGGGTTACCAGTGACATTACTGCAGTAATCAGTGCTATACATATGCACTGTTACTGTAAAAATGACACTGGCAGGGAAGGGGTTAACTGTATTGGAGAGGGAGGGGTTAAGTGTGTCCTAGGGGCGTGCTTCTAACTGTGATGGGACATGTCTACTATTGTAAAAACAGAGATCAACGGTTCTACACAGTAGAACCATCTAATCTCCATTTTTACACAGGGGAGAATGACAGGCGGCTTGTTTACATAAGCCACCCGCCTTTCTCCCGCTCTACCGACGATCGTAGTGCGACCGGTGGACATCGGGTCCGCCGGTCACACGCGCGGACTCCTCAGTGAAGCTCGCCCGCTATTGGCTCACAAGCTGGTCACAGGCTAGTGACATATATATACGTCACTTTGCCTGGCCGGGGCTGACCGCCGCAGTATATCTAATTGCGGCGGTCGGCAATTAGTTAAGCTTAGGGAGAGGTATCCTGTGGTTGCTTTAGGGGCAGTTAGAGATTGGCTGCAGTCACACACAAATCACTTTGTCAATGTCAACCAAAGTCATTTAAAATGCTCCAATGTCGTTTTAGGGTCTATTACAGTCTCTTTACTATAGGGCCAGGTATCCAGTGGTTGCTTTAGGGGCAGTTAGAGATCGGCTGCAGTCACACAGAAATCGCTTTGTGAATATCCACAAAAGTCATTTAAAATGCTCCAATGTCGTTTTAGGGTCTATTACAGTCTCTTTACTATAGGGCCAGGTATCCTGTGGTTGCTTTAGGGGCAGTTAGAGATCGGCTGCAGTCACACAGAAATCGCTTTGTCAATGTCCACAAAAGTCATTTAAAATGCTCCAATGTTGTTATAGGGTCTATTATAGTCTCTTTACTATAGGGGCAGGTATCCAGTGGTGGCTTTAGGGGCAGTTAGAGATCGGCTGCAGTCACACACAAATTGCTCTGTTAATGTCCACAAAAGTCATGTAAAGGGCTGCAAATGTTTTGGTATTGCTGTGCTGTGCACTAAAAAGGGAGTGGGGGGGGGGTAGTTCACAGTATAATATACTTTGTAGAAAGCATATTATAGTGGATTAGTACTATTATTGTGCACTGTGCAGCAGTGTGACAGGTGTGGTGGTGAGACTGAGCGTTTCTGCAGCAGCACTACACACAGTGACAAAAGCACTTATAATGTATTATAACTGGTGTGATAGACCAATTGCCTCCCCCCCCCCCCCAATGCCACATATTGAAGTGGGGTGTTATCTGAGTAAACTTTTTCAAGTGTATTTGTGTCATGCAACAATATTGCTTAGTTTGCTGAGTGAAGTCTGGTACACACAGCGCCAAACTCACTGGCCAATTTTTTGAACTGGTGTGCTACACCAGTGCCACATATTGAAGTGGGGTGTTATTTAACAGTATAATTTTCTAAGAGTGTATTTTAGTCCTGCTAAAATTTGGCCTCTCGCTGTGTAAACAGTGCTACACACAGTGACAACAGTTACTGGCCAATTATTTGTAGAACTGGTGTAATAAACCTGTGCCCCCCCCCATGCCACATATTGAAGTGGGGTGTTATTTAACAGTATCATTTTCTAAGAGTGTATTTTAGTCCTGCAAAAATTTGGCCTCTTGCTGTGTAAACAGTGCTACACACAGTGACAACAGTTACTGGCCAATTATTTGTAGAACTGGTGTAATAAACCTATGCCCCCCCCTAAATGCCACATATTGAAGTGGGGTGTTATCTGAGTAAACTTTTTCAAGTGTATTTGTTTCATGCAACAATATTGCCTAGTTTGCTGAGCCAAGTCTGGTACAAACAGCGCCAAACTCACTGGCCATTTTTTTGAACAGGTGTGCTAAACCAGTGCCACATATTGAAGTGGGGTGTTATTTAACAGTATAAT
The DNA here is from genome assembly GCF_965119305.1 of Pelophylax lessonae. Taxonomy (NCBI): domain Eukaryota; kingdom Metazoa; phylum Chordata; class Amphibia; order Anura; family Ranidae; genus Pelophylax; species Pelophylax lessonae. The sequence continues at coordinate 295,502,555 of NC_138771.1, read as the reverse complement.
TTTCTAAGAGTGTATTTTAGTCCTGCAAAAAATTGGCCTCTCGCTGTGTAAACAGTGCTACACACAGTGACAACAGTTACTGGCCAATTATTTGTAGAACGTAGAACTGGTGTAATAAACCTGTGCCCCCCCCCCCCCCAATGCCACATATTGAAGTGGGGTGTTATTTAACAGTATAATTTTCTAAGAGTGTATTTTAGTCCTGAAAAAATTTGGCCTCTTGCTGTGTAAACAGTGCTACACACAGTGACAAAAGTTACTGGACAATTATTTGTAGAACTGGTGTAATAAACCTGTGCCCCCCCAATGCCACATATTGAAGTGGGGTGTTATCTGAGTAAACTTTTTCAAGTGTATTTGTGTCATGCAACAATATTGCCTAGTTTGCTGAGTGAAGTCTGGTACACACAGCGCCTAACTCACTGGCCAATTTTTTGAACTGGTGTGCTACACCAGTGCCACATATTGAAGTGGGGTGTTATTTAACAGTATAATTTTCTAAGAGTGTATTTTAGTCCTGCAAAAATTTGGCCTCTCGCTGTGTAAACAGTGCTACACACAGTGACAACAGTTACTGGCCAATTATTTGTAGAACTGGTGTAATAAACCTGTGCCCCCCCAATGCCACATATTGAAGTGGGGTGTTATTTAACAGTATAATTTTCTAAGAGTGTATTTTAGTCCTGCAAAAATTTGGCCTCTTGCTGTGTAAACAGTGCTACACACAGTGACAACAGTTACTGGCCAATTATTTGTAGAACTGGTGTAATAAACCTGTGCCCCCCCCCCCCCCCCCCAATGCCACATATTGAAGTGGGGTGTTATTTAACAGTATAATTTTCTAAGAGTGTATTTTAGTCCTGCAAAAATTTGGCCTCTTGCTGTGTAAACAGTGCTACACACAGTGACAACAGTTACTGGCCAATTATTTGTAGAACTGGTGTAATAAACCTGTGCCCCCCCCCCCTCAATGCCACATATTGAATTGAGGTGTTATTTAACAGTATACTTTTCTAAGATTGTATTTTAGTCCTGCAAACATTTGGCCTCTTTTGCTGTGTTAACTTTGCTACACACAGTGACAACAGTTACTGGCCAATTATTTGTAGAACTGGCGGACTGACAGACTGGCAGATAGGGAGAGGCCGGGAGAAATTGCATTGCAGAAGAGGTAGAAAGCAGACTGCAAATGTATCAGGAGCGAGCCATCAACCATGTACAGTCACATCTGGCGCTCCCAGGACGATGACACATGGCTCTGCAGTGTGGGCTTTTATTAATGTGTCCGTTGCTGACACCAGTGTTGCCATCTGCAGCCTTTGCAGTCAACGCATAAGTCGCGGTAAGCCCAAGACTCACCTAGGGACAACTGCCTTAAGAAGGCACCTGAAATCCCATCACCAAGCCCAGTGGGAGCAAAACTTGTGTATACTGTGAACGCCTACTGTACCTCTAGCCATCATATACTACGTTCTTTGCTGTCAGTTCAACCCATGTGAGCTCATTTTTGCGGCCTAAACAGCCCGCCACCAACTTGTGTATACTGTGAACGCCTATTGTACCTCTAGCCCTCAAAAACTATGTTTTTTGCTGTCAGTTCAAACCATGTGAGCTAATTTTTGCAGCCTATACAGGCCGACACTTACTTCTGTATACTGTGTGAATGCCTAATGTACCTTCAGCCACAGAATACTACGTACTTAGCTGTCAGGTAAACCCATGTGGGCTAATGTTTGGGGCCTGGAATGGGCGACACTTACTTCTGTATCCTGTGAATGCCTAATGTACCTTCAGCACAGAATACTACATTCTTAGCTGTCAGGAAAACCCATGTGGGCTATTTTTTGGTGCCTTTTATAGCCGACACTTACTTCTGTTACCTGTGAATGCCTAATGTACCTTCAGCCACAGAATACTAGGTTCTTAGCTGTCAGGTAAACGCATGTGGGTTAATTTTTGGGGCCTGGAATGGCCGACACTTCTTTATCCTGTGAATGCCTAATTTTTCAGACTGGAAATGAAAAACAATGGGTCTGTAAAGATTCCGCCAAATTGTGGAATGGATGGGGCGTGTCCAAGATGGCCACCGGAGCGGACGCTAAGTAGGAGAGCTCCGTGTGGATCGCCGCTGCTTGCCTGGTCCCTGCACTCACCGACCTTCCTAAGCTGATCTCCCGACCCGTGCTGTGGCGGTGGATGTGATGCGCCGCAGCTCCCGCTCCTCTCACCACCCGAAGTCCGGTAAATCCTCCGCTGCTGCTGTCCCGAGGGCCCTTCCCGCCAGACAATCCAACATGGCGTCCCAGACGGATGATGCGGACCCGACCCGGCGCGACTCGGAGCAGTTCACGGCCCTGATGCTGGCTATAACTACTTGCCAAGCCACCCTAACGGGTAAGATAGACTCGATCCAGTCCGACATCGGTCTCCTGCGGAGGGACATGGACAAGTTCCGCACCCGTGTGTCGGAGGTTGAGCGCCGGGTGGGGGAGGCGGAGGACATTCTCCATGACCACACAGGTGTTCTCCACACTCTGAAAGTCAAGGTGAAATCTCTAGAATCCAGGGCAGAGGATGCGGAGAATCGGAATAGGAGAAATAATCTCCGGGTGGTCGGCCTGCCTGAGGGGGCTGAGGGTCCCGACCCTGCGTCCTTCACTGAACGCCTGCTACGCTCCCTCCTTCCCCAGGCACAGTTCTCCCCATTTTTTGTGGTGGAGAGGGCACATAGAATGCCTGCATCCCGGGGGCCCCCGGGGTCCCCGCCACGCACATTTATCTTCCGCCTTCTCAACTTTCGCGACAGGGATCTGGTCCTGCGGGAAGCTCGGAAGTTGGAGTCCCTTCACTTTGAGGCAGCTAAGTTAATGATCTTCCCTGACTACTCTGTGGACACGCAAAGGCTCTGCCGCTCCTTTGACCATGTCAAGCTGGACCTTCGTAACAGGAAGATAAAATACAGTATGCTTTTTCCCGCTCGGCTGCGGGTGCAGGATGGGGAATCGGTCCGGTTCTTTACTTCGCCAGATGAGGCCTCACGCTGGATTGAAACCCTCCCACGGACCTGAGTCGTCTGTCCTGGCCCACCTGCCTTCTACTTCTTTGGATGACCTACGATAGTCTGGTTGAGCCCTGGAGCTTAATTTTTCTCCACCCCTTTATCTTTTCTCCCGGACTATGACTATCTGCCCTGTTGGCCCTCTTGCTGATGCCTTCCAAGCCTGTCTTTTGATATACTGCTATGGGGCCTTGGAACTTGTGTTACTGGATTTACTTTTCATGGTTGTTACTCCTTCTGACGTTGTCTGCAATCAAGCTTTGTGCCCCCGGACTCTTCCGGGAGATTCGCTATCTTGCAGGGACCGTGAGTCTGTGATTTCTCCATTCTTCAAGGCGATCCACGTTGGGGCCTGGACTCTGGAACTTGGCCTTACATCACCCTTCGGGGTGCCACTGTTCACTCCCCTGTATGGCAGTTGCCATCCTGGTTTGGGGCTTTAAAACGCACCCATGTTCGGGGGGTTGCGTGGGTTGGGGGGTGGGGGGGGTTTGTTTTGCCTGTATTTTCTGTTGGGGTTTACTGTTTCGTCCCCCTTTTTTTTGTGGGTTCCTTTTATGCAACGATGGTCTTCTGGGCTGCTCCTGCTGTTTTGGGGTTGCCCTTTACTAATGCTTTTGTCCTATGGTGCTGTGTCCCTTCCCCTTTCCTCCTTCCTGACTGATCCTGGGGTATGGGTGGAGATCCAGACCCCCTTGTGCTGTCCTTCCCTGTTGCTATGGCCCCCCTAGTCATAGTGTCCTGGAATGTCCGGGGCCTTAACTCCAAATTTAAACGTTCACTTATGTTTGATTACCTAAAGAAATACCGTCCGCATATCTGTATCCTCCAGGAAACCCACCTGGTGGGCAGCAGACTCCTTGCGCTTAAGAAACCATGGGTGGGCTCCCATTACCACTCTACGTACTCCGCTTACTCGAGAGGTGTGAGTATTCTTATCCACAAGTCCCTTCATTTTGTATTACTGGATCTCCACCTTGACCCAGGGGGTAGATATGTTGTATTGCATGCTATGTGTGATAGACTTGAAATGGTTATTGCGGGGATCTACAATCCCCCCCCGGCAGCTATGTCTCTCCTCCACACGCTGACCCCGATCCTAGCTCAATACCCTTCTGCCCTGGTTCTGTTGGCCGGTGACTTTAATATGCCCCCGATCCCCTCGGTGGACAGGATGAGAGGCGACCCAGCCGAGGACTCCCCGCTCTCCCGGTGGGCGGAGGTTTTTGGCCTCTGGGACGTCTGGCGGTGGAAGCACCCCCATGAGCGGCAGTTTACCTGCCACTCTGCCACTTATGCTACACTCTCCCGTATTGATCTCATGCTGGCCAGTAATCCCCTCCTAGCACTCACCCTTGAGGCCTCCATCCTCCCTAGGGGCATTTCGGACCATGCTCCTGTGCTCCTGAGGCTCGGCACGGACACGTCTCCTGGGCTTTGCCTTTGGCGGTTGTCTCGGTTTTGGGTCACGGATGAGAGGGTGGCTCCAAGGGTGACGTCTGAACTCCTGGATTTCTGGGTTCACAACAAGGGCACCGCAGACTCGGCCACGACCTGGGATGCATTTAAGGCCTATGCTAGGGGCCAGTACCAACTGCTTATAGGGACGGCCCGTAAAGAATCCTCTCTGGAGCTGGAGGACCTGGAGTCCAGGGCCAAGAGGCAGGAAGCGGAGTATGTGGCCACCGGTGATAAAGAGGTTTATGGTGCACTGACGATGACCTATAGGGAAATAACCCTCCTCCGGACTGTTTCCTGCAAAAAATTGGTGCTCTCCCAGACGCAGCGTATTTTTGAACAAGGGGAGCGAACGGGCAGGTTGCTGGCGTGGCTCTCCAGGGAACGTTCGACCACTGCCCATATAGCTCGTATTAGAGGAAATGACGGCTCTGTCTGCTCAGACCCTGCTAGAATCAACGACCACTTTGCTAGTTTTTATGCCCGACTTTACGCCTCCAGAGTGGACTATACTGATGCTGATTTAGACTCCTTTCTTTCCCTAGTTGACTTCCCTGAGTTGTCTACAGAGGCGGCAAGACGCTTGGAGGTCCCCTTTACTTTGAAAGAGGTCAAGACTGTGATAGGCTCCCTGCACACGTGTAAGACTCCCGGCCCCGACGGGCTCCCATCTGAGTTCTTTAAGGCTAATGAAGATGTCCTCCTAACCCACTTCCATGACCTGGTGAATGAGGTGGCTAAATTGGGCGCCCTCCCTCAGTCCATGGCCCAGGCGGTGATTGTGGTGGTGCCCAAGCCCGGCAGGGATCCTGAATTGTGTGGGTCTTATAGACCAATCTCTTTGCTTAACGTTGATGCCAAGATCTTTGCTAAACTCCTTGCTAATCGCCTGAACTCTGTGATTTTGTCCCTGGTCCACGGCGATCAAACGGGCTTCATGCCGGGTAGGGGCACTGACATCAATCTCCGCCGACTCTTCACCAACTTGGCATATATAGGCGACTCTGAGTCCCCGGGTCTTGTGGCTTCCTTGGATGCGGAGAAGGCCTTTGATTCCGTGGAATGGGGCTTTCTCTGGCAGGTGCTCCGGCGTTTCGGGGTGGGTACCAGGTTTATTTCTTGGATTCAGCTCTTATACAACAAACCTATGGCCCAAGTGCGGACGAATGGTATTCTTTCGCCCCCCTTTGAGTTGAGTAGGGGAACCCGACAGGGGTGCCCACTCTCCCCCTCCCTGTTTGCTTTGGCGTTGGAGCCCCTGGCTGTTCTGATAAGGTCCCTCCCCGCCGTCGCGGGGATCCCGGTGGGCCCCTTGGTGGAAAAGATCTCCCTCTACGCGGACGACACTTTGCTCTACCTCCCTGATGTGGGGGACTCTCTTGCTGCGGCCCTTGAGATTATAGATAGGTTTGGTAGATTCTCGGGAGTCCGGGTTAATTGGAACAAATCCCTGCTTTTCTCGCTGTCGCCAACGCCGCCGCCCTCTCCGCCCTCCCTGCCGCTGTCCTGGGTCCCGAGGTTTCGTTACCTGGGGATTGAGGTGCAGAGAGACCTCTCCTCTTTCTTGTCGGACAACCTATACCCTGTGCTCCAACAACTTGTACTTCGGTGTCAGGCCTGGAAGACGCTCCCGCTCTCCCCTGTGGGTAGAATTAACCTTATTAAGATGACCTTTCTCCCTAAATTTCTGTATATTTTCCGGAATACCCCGGTCCCCATTCCCCTGTCTTTCTTTCGTAGATTGGATACGGTCCTCTCAGCCTTTATTTGGTCCGGTTCTGTCCCCCGGATAGCGAGAAGTACGCTACAACTCCCGCTTTCACAGGGGGGGCTGGCGTTGCCCTCGTTTCGGCAGTACTACTGGGCGGCGGTCTTGGTGACGGTGCGATGGTGGTTTGCTCAATCTCGTTCCAATCCGTCGGTTAACCTCGAGGCGGCCATCCTGGGATCGTACGCGGCGCTCAGTAACCTGGTCTACAGAGGCCCTAAGGCACACCCCAACGTGACTGTCCCAATGCGTACCACGGTTCTGGTCTGGAAGCAGGTCTCAGAGGCGGTGTCGGCTGCTGGGGATGTTTCCCCCCATACCCCTCTCTGGGGGAACCCTCGTCTTTCTCATTTCTACTCGATTCCTGATCCGGCTCTTTGGGCCGGTTACGGAATCAAGAAACTGGAACATATTATGCCAGGGGGTGACCTGCGTTCCTTTGATGAGCTCAGGTCTGCCTTTGCGCTCCCCTCATCTATGTTTTTCCGTTATCTTCAGCTTAGGCACGCGTACTCTAGCCAATTTCCCACTCCGCCCCAGGTGGCTCCACACACAGTTGAACGGTTCCTCATTACCAAAAATTCAGATAGACTGCTTTCCTCCATCTACCTTAGGATCTCGACTCATGACCCTGTGGCCCTGACCAGACTATTTGACGCCTGGCGGGGAGACATCCCTTCCTTGACGGAGGATGACTGGGAGGAAGGCCTGGGGAACTATATTCCGCTGGTCATCTCCGCAAGAGACCGCTACACACAACTCCGCTTCCTTCATAGAGTTTACTATACCCCGCAAAAGTTGGCCCGGATTTACCCCGTTAGGTCTGACCGTTGCCCCAAATGTCAAAACGCCCTGGGCTCCTTTATACATGTGGTTTGGTCTTGCCCGTTGATCCAGGACTTCTGGAGGGTGGTTGCGAGGGAGTTGTCTGCAATAACGACCCTAGATGTCCCACTAGACCCCAAGCTTTTCCTCTTGGGTGTGGCTGATGGCCTCCCTGCAGGGAAAAACGCTAAACTTCTGATTTTTTACGCCTCCTTTTACGCCAGGAAGACTTTGCTTGCCAACTGGAGGAAGTCTGATCCTCCTACCGTGTCCCAATGGCGGAAGGTAGTGGATGCGGTTCTTCCCCTGTATAGACTAACCTATATGTCCAGGAAGTGCCCCGCTAAGTTTGATAAAATATGGGAACCATGGCTGGGTCGCTAGCCCTCTCCCACACTGCTTGCCGGTGGCGAGGCTTCGGCCTCCGCGCCTTAACCCCACTCTTTCTCTGGCCCCCCCCTCTTCCCCTCCCCCCCCCTCCCTTCTCCCCCCCCTGCCTTCCCTCTCCCCCCCCCTTTCTTTCTCACAGCTACCTCAATCTCAGCACTGTGACATGTGTACTATGCACTATTGTTGTTTGTATTATCTGCTATGATTCAATCGATTGCTTAAGTATCTCGCTTCTAATTCTTTTTGATACTGTAATCCCCAGGTTTGTGTTCTGTTAATGTTTGGATGTACCTTGTTATGTATGTCCTTTGTTTTTGCACATAAATAAAAACTTTTCTGTTAAAAAAAAAAAATTGTGGAATGGATGCGGACCCATTTTACAGATGTGTGAATGGACCCTACATGTATTAGACAATGTATTTACCGGCTGCTGTCAGTTCTGGCTGATTTATGAAAAAAATATATATATATATTATTTGCTGTAAAAAAACATAAAAACAATTAGGGCAACTTTTTCAATTGCAATACTTCTGTTATGACATTGTCCATGTGCTGGGACTATTTGTGCACAGCTAGTACATCTTTTGTGGCTGCAAATATGACCTAAAGGTTTTTAAAGTTCACCTCCCATTAAAGTCAATGGGGCCTGCCATGAACTCGCGGTTCGCAGACTTTTGAGAAAATTTGCGGCTGGCATTCGCGAACGGCCCTGGCCGATGTTCGTCCATCACTAGTCCATATAGTGAGCTTAGTGTAGAGTTATTCACTTTTGGTAATCACAGAGAACAATGGACATTCTTTAAGTCTAGAGGAAAAGAAATTTAACATCCAAATACTTAAAGGCTTTTTCACAGTAAGAGATGTGAAAATGTGCAATAGACTCCTTCAAGAGCGGATTCTGGCCAGCTCAGTAGATTGCTTTAAAAAAGGCCAGGAGGGAGTGTTTTATTATGGTAATGCACTATGTTCAGACCCTTGTTTTCATGAGGACCTGTGACCTGCTGCTTGGATCTGTGATCTGTTACTTGTGAGCTGAACTATTTCTATTGGGGAAGAGGAATGATGATCTTAAAGTCAGCTCAGTTCTCCATGAACCCAAAACCTTCCTTCAGGTTCCTCTTGCTAACTTGTCAAAGAGATTGTTCCTATGTCAGATCGAGAAATAACTTGGAGTGAGTGATTATCTGTTAAGAAGCAGTCAATCCTGGAATAGGAAATATGAGGTGAAGAGAAAAATGTATAGTTCCTCTCTGAGCCATGCTGGTTTCAGCAGATATCATAGAGGTCATACATATCATATATTTCATAGAGGTCTTTTTTATGAAAAGTGGCAGGATATTGGAATTCAGATCTGTTGGTGGAGAAAGAGTCAAAGACAGGGTAATCACAAACTTGTTTACGAAGAGTGGCAAGAAATCACTTTTGTGTATAAGTTCATCAGAGTGTAGAGTGAAAAATTGAGTTTGCAGAGCAAAATAAGAGCATTTTTATCATTTTTTTTATACAAATAGAGTTTTTTAGGTGATATTTAATCATCAATGAGCTTTTTATTTTTTGTGATATGAACAAAAAAAGACCAAGCATTTTGAAAAAAAAAAAGACTATTATTTTACTTTCTGTATTAAATTGTATCATAAATTTCAGCCAAAATTCAGAAAAGTTAATATTAATTAGTTTGTGGGAAGGTCATTCACGTGAGCTGTCAAATCAGGTTTTGGCCATCTTCTCCCCAAACAGGGCTGTATTTTCCCCATTTAGGTGCAGTCCATTCCTGCTATACAGTACAGTTGGTAACTGACTTAAAAGTCAAATAATATATAAAGAAAATAAGCGCAACTGGATAAACAAATGTGGAAAGCTGCTAAGCACGTAAGGATCAATAAACCAAAAAAGTCCCAATATAAAATGAATAACAAAAAAAGTGCAGCGCTAACAAATATAAGGATGATTTCAGGGAGAGCAGTTCAAAGGTGCAGATATGGTGAAGCATGCACAAGGTAAATAATCAGTGCTCTTCAATGTGCTGGTAATTCTTCACCCAGTTTCATTAGCCTCTCACCTCACACTTAGCCCCTATGTCACCAGACAGGCTAATAAGACATATGCTCTCTCCAAGGATAACACCAATACGGATAAGATCATCAATCCTCTTCCTCAATAGAAATAGTTCAGCTCACAGGTAACAGATCACAGATCCAAGCAGCAGGTCACAGGTCCACATGAAAACAAGGGTCTGGAAATAGTGCATTACCATAATAAAACACTTTTATTAAGCATGACATATATCATAAAATTACCTGGTTAGGCACTCAACAAGTGCGTATACATAGCAAATCGTGGTGATGTTACACTCAGCAGTCTCATCTGACCGCAATGGATGGCGGGTGACCTCACCGCCCCTCCCCCTTTGCACGCGTTACGTCCCACTAGGCGGGACTTCGTCGGCTATTGGTAAGGGAGAAGGACAGGGCTAAATATAGTAAACCCCCACTCACACGGTCACATCCACAATGGGCGGAACGTGATGACACAATCCCGGAAATCACTCTGACTATGCAAAGCCGGATGTATAACAAGAGGAACACCTCTAACAGGAAGTGATTCTCCATTGCCCCAGAGATACCGGGACAAACAGCTGCACATTATAAGAATATATACTGCATGCCACAGCCACATTCTAACATGTATACAACTCCTACGGTGGCACATGTTATGAGACCTCGATAGTATAAGATTTATTGGTGGTAATCGCAGTAAAGTCTTTACATTTTTTGCAATTGGCTTTAGAATGCCTGCAAGCCACACATCGTCCGCATGCATACAATCCTGATAAAAACAGAAAAGATCTGTTTTCATTCAACAGAGATTGGAGGATCTACCACACCAGGGGCTAAACGATCCCTTAGGGTGGGTGCCTTCCTATACACGAACTTGGGTATCTCAGGGAGGGTAGGGCCCAGTATTCTGTCTTGTTTTAAAATGGACCATTTCTTTTTGACTATTTTTTCAAGTTTCTTGTGTTGCATGTTGTAATCGAATATGAGCCTATATTGATTTCCTTCAAGAGTATGGTCAGCAACACACTATGGACACCATAGACATCAGAAAAGGAACAGTTGAATCATTTGGCTGTTCCTTTTCTGATGTCTATGGTGTTATCAAGGCTGCCTGTATGCTGATCTTCTATTATCCCAGATGTAAGTGTGCTTGTTTTTTAGTAAACTGTGTTACTTTCAGTCTGACTAATTCCAGCAAAATGTTTTCTTTTTTTCTGCTTATGTCTGGAGACTCATTCCTGATCTTTTAAGGATCTGCGGGGATTTATTGGATTCTTTGATCTTCATCACATCCCTCCATTGCATTGTGATTTATCCGTTCCAAGGACACTGATCATTAGACAAGAGCTTAGCTAGTGGTACACTCTGTGTGTAGACACCTTTTCTTTGTATTTACCAGGTTACCATTGTATAGTTACAGAGGATAGCTGGTGCTAAAAGTATTGCTAAAAGTATTTCTCCCGTTCTGACATCTGCAGTGATAACTCACTTGATGTAATCTCCATTTACATGTGCCTGCAGAACTTAGATATGCATTCACATTTTATTTTTAAAAACTTTTTTTTACACCGTCCCTTTTGTTTTTTTTTAAAACAACTTCATTACTGTCACAAAGAATGAACAACATCCCTTGTGATAGACCTCCGATCTCACCTCTGCCTTAAAAGCATCTGATCAATGTACAAGCCGGTTGCGGCTTGCAAATATCAAACCGAGACTGGAAATGACAAAATCCTTGCTGCTTCTGATTTCTTACCTTACAGAGGGGAGGCACAATGGGACCAAATGGGGGGGGGGGGGCTTGCTCCCTGATTGCATGGTAGAGCCTGGTAAAGGTGGTGGGCAGGAATGGGAAGAGGGGCCCACTAGAAGTGATTGAGTAAACATATCGTTGCTCAGATCAGTTCTACATGAAAATTCATTGCTTGCTAAAAAATTGTGATACGAGGATGATGCCCGTGGGTGCAGCCATCATCGCAGTCTAACCACTTCAACCATAGGATGTATGGGTACATCCTAAGGGATTGAAATGGTTAGGGACACTGACTGGTGACAGAGTGTAAAAAATAAATAAATGTTTTTTTTTAGATTTTTTACAATTGTATTTATTTTTACAATTTTTTTTTCCTCTTTTTTTTTTTCTTTTTACATACTCTCCCCGGAGGGGTTCAGTGTTTATATAGTGACTGTACTACTCTGGGGTGGTGATTGTGATTTTTTTTTTTTTACACTGTGATTGTTTGTGATGATCTTTGTAAAAGCAATTGTTTTAACTGTCATGAATGACTTTCATTCATGATTCATTGTTTACTACTGTGATAGTTGTTATTGGCCACAGCTATCACATGGTACACGTCCACTGTGTTAGGCCCTGTATACTGTGACCAATCACAGATCACAATAGTACTTAATCATATCATGAATGGATTCAATTTAAGACCACTGTTTACTAGTGGACATGTGACCACATGGTATCAGGGAGGTTATAGAGCACTGTGCACCCCAGGAGGTACATGTGGGCAGTGTAAGTGGGAGGACATACAGGTGCATCCTCCTGGAATTAAAAAGCACCTCCCAAGCTTTTTACATACATTAGCCTAGCGGAAGTGCTTAACTGACCCCAGAGAGCATCCAACCTATAACCCCCCCCCCCCCCCCGCTTGCAAAAATCAATTTCCTCTGTTATGGCTCCATTTAAAACCTGTAAAGGTTCAACTGATCAATTCATAATTAGTAAATAGTGTATATTAACAAAACCACCTGGATGCTTTTTTTGATAAATTTTAAAAGAAAAATTTGAAAATGAAAAAAGTATACAAAGATCAAATATGTTGCTTTATGAACAAAACATTCAAATGTTTTCTCAGTCTACTTTGACAAAACTCATTTTTAATGAAGCAGCTAGTGGCTAGGATGTCAGGAGACTGACAACATGGCTTTAAACAATAAATCAAGCACGGAAGTCTTTTACTTGCTCTCCATTGAGGCCAAACTTTGTGGCAAGTCTTTCATCAAAAACCTTTACAAGTTCAAGTAATGGCTCATTTTAGTGTTCAAAGTAGAAAGTTATGACATCTGAAAGATTGTGCCCATCAGCTAGCCCACAAAACACAAGCACTTCCACAATTTATAACCTAAAAATATTGAGGTGTTATGGTAGGTCATAGAGTGCAAAGACACAGTACTCATGTACCTTAGCACAAAAAAAATAGTTTTCAATGACATGTTTTGTCCATGTTGAATCAGCATACCTGTGTTCATTTTAAGGATAGTTTTAAGGTGTAGCTTGCTTAATTGATATTAGAGAAAAACCTGTGATTGTTTTTATTCAATTGTATCTACATTTCTGAATATTTATAAACTGATATAATATTTATGTAATATTTACACATTTTTTCAGCAAAGATCCAACATAATAGTTCCTCATTAAAAAACAAATTGAGGTAGAAAAGTGTAAATTGTACAGATAACATCTTCAGTTCTGTACAGAACTGGCCTTCTCCAAAAGGAAGGAAAGAGGGGTAGGGAGAAAGGGAAAAGGGGGAAGGATAATAGAAATGGGTGGTGGGAGAGGGAGAGGTAAAGCAAACTAATAAACAGATACATAACTTCCAGACTTATGAGGTATATAAATGCAATGCAGGAGAGATACTTAGGGATCCGGCCACCACCAAATCATATACAATAACCATTATCTGGATTTAGTATGGATTAGCTAAGGAGGAGGTAAATGAATTAAAGGTACCACATCCCAATAATGACATATAAAAAGTAAGAGAGGGTGTGGGGCATAGGGCGGGAAACTAAAGGTACCGTCTGTGACCAATAGTAGCCAAAATTCAAAGATTTACCATCATGTTTTTCTATAAAATCATAAATTTTATTATGAAATCAAATAAAAAAGGAGACAACAACATACATTAAATATTGGGGACATAAGACAGTCCAGATATACAAAACAAGTCAGCAAGGTTATAACATTAAGATGATTGTAGCAAACCGTACGGAGGTACCAGATGACCAGGAACGACCTGGTAAATCTGGGAAGACTTCCTCGGAATGATTACCCCCTACCCGACATGTTTCACAGGATGTTCCACTTCCTCAGGGGTATAGGGGTGTACAATCTCAATCAATGTAATAACTGTAGGACAATAAAATAGAGCATATACATATGTTTAAGTCATTTTATTAACATACATGCATAAATCAATTTAACAATCATATCTTTTTTAAGAAAACAAAAAGAGGAAAAAACAGTATAAATTATTTTATCCAAATGGGTATTAAAATTGAGTGATATGGGTGGTCCCACCAGAATGGCTGCTTGCAGAGGGACGACTGATGAATCCGACCAGAGGCAAACCAAGCTCCCCAGGCTGGTATGGACTGCCTATATATATGGAGGTAAAGGAACCCTGATAGTGTACAAAAAGTTTTAGAATAAAAGCAAGGGATATTATTGGCAAGAGGCATATATAGCATGCCAATATTTTAGCAAAGATTACTCAACATAGCTAGGTCATAATGATTAGGGAACCTACCCAATAGCAGAGGCAATAAAAGCATGTATGTCAGATGGTGGGGTAAACTGGATACTTAGTTCTGATTCCCACTGCAATTGGGCCTGGAATTGGTAGTGATAGAAGGGTCCTTTTGTGTTAAGGAATCATAACAACTACAGCTTGTAATATTTTAGAAAGAAGAGAACCACAGGAAATAGCAAAAGCAGTAAAGCAATAGAAAGTGTTCAGATTGTTTGTAGTACTGTAGATTTATGATTGGGTAGAGTTTAAATAGAAAACGTATCAGTTTACCTGGATGAACAGTGGTGTATTTAGGGTTTGTGCTGCCCTAGGCCTGACTAAACTTGGGCATCCCCTAATTTAAATATGACCCACCCCTTCCTGTTTATGACCCGCCCTGTGATCTGTAAACCACAGGCCACAACCTCAGTCTATCAGTGCCCATAAGTTCAGCCTCATTACTGCCCATCAGTGCAGCCTCATTACTGCCCATCAGTGCAGCCTCATCAGTGCAGCATATCAGTGTGGCCTCATCAGAGGCCATCAGTACAGCCCCATCAGTGGCCACCAGTGCATCATATCAGTGCCCATCAGTGCTGCCTTATCAGTGCAGCTTCTCAGTGCCATCTCATCAGAGGCCATCAGCGCAGCCTCATCAGTGGCCATCATTGTGCTCATCAGTGAAACAGATCAGTGCTCATCAGGGCAGCATGTCAGTGCAACCCCATCAGTGAAGCTTATCAGTGCCGCCTCGTGCCCATCAGTGCAGCCTCATCAGTGCCCATTGGTGCAGCATATCAGTGCTGCCTTATCATTGCTGCCTCATTAGTGCCCACCAGTGCAGTTTATCACTCAGTACGCACCACTGCTGCCTGTTCAGTGGTCATCAGAGCAGCATATTAGTGCCCATCAGTGCAGCATATCAGTGCAGCATATCAGTGCTGCATTATCAGTGCAGCCCCATCAGTGCAGCTTATTATTGCCACCTCATCAGTGGCCATCAGTGCAGCCTTATCAGTGCCCATTAGTACAGCCTCATGTCACGGGATTAGTAAGATTACTCCTTTCTTTTAAGAAAATGTGGACTTTGCTGCCATTGATTGTAATCATAGGATTATTTCACTTATTTGTATAATGACTAGGAAGTCCTTAGTCATTATATAAATAAGTAAAATAATCAGTGGCAGCAAACACAAGTCCAAATATCCTAAAAGAAAGGAGTAAATTTACTAATCCAGTGACATATTGTGATAGCACATATGGAGGTGAGCAGGTCCAAAATATTATTGCCATCATTTACAATTAAAAGTGTTATTTGTATATGATGTAATTCAGTATCCTCGCTCAAGGACAAAAATGTTTAAAGAAATTAAATTATATTATTGACATGATGCCTGCCATACCTGGGGGCGGAGGAGGGTAGGTGGAGCATTAGGCTGCAGTGCCACACTTATTAGCATTGGCTGCCATCGGGCCAGTTGTATTAGGTGTGTTCGGCGGCCTGCGGTCTGTCCAAATGTCCAAATTATCATACCGGCAGGTAGCAGTGTGACCGCTTTATAGGGCTGCCAGACTGACTTGCCTCCTGGACCCTGCCCTCTGGCCTAATTTGCCCCACAAGTCTGGCACTATACTAAAGGCGAAGAGCAAGCTGGCAGGGACCCTTTTTGTATGGGAGCCTGGAAGAGGTTGTTTTTTTTCGTGCGGGTTGCAGCTTTTTTGCTGCCCCCTGCAAAGTGCTGCCCTAGGCCTGGGCCTTGTAGGCCTAGGCCAAGATACAGCACTGTGGATGAAACAAACCAGTTAACACTGTCAGGGTTGATTATAATGATATTTTTTTATATATTCATGCAAAACCTTTATCCCAAAAGGAAACTAAAAACTGTTTGCTGTAACTGGTTATAAAGGGTAAGTTTGGCTTCAATTAGTTTAGTGTACGTAAATCTGCGTACATTTAGCACTACCCTCTGCCCAAACTATCAATGCTGCTGCCTGCTGTGCCTCCTGTGCTCATTCGTACACTAATAAATGGGGTATGTTACTGGTCAGATCACCAGGTGAAAACAGAGGGAAAAGTCAAAGAAAAAGAAATGGATGCAGCCACCACATCTCATGATTGGGAAGCTGCGAAACATTTTTGATTTTGGTTTTAATACCAATTTAGTCTCCATGTGGGTGTTGTGACGAGGGACTTCTATTTCAGTTGAGTTGAAAGCATGTTTGACCAAGAAATTGTTCCTATGTCAGATCGAGAGAGAACTTGGAGTAAGTGATTATCTGTTAAGAAGCAGTCAATCCTGGAACAGGAATTATGAGGTGAAGAGAAAAATGTATAGTTCCTCTCTGAGCCATGCTGGCATCAGCAGATATCATAGAGGTCATACATATCATATATTTCATAGAGGTATTTTTTATAAAAAGTGGCAGGATATTGGGATTCAGATCTGTTGGTGGGGAAAGAGTCAAAAACAGGGTAATGTATCGTATTCCTTCCTCTGATAATTCGATTCCCTTGGCAGAGATCACAAACTTGTTTATGAGGAGTGGCAAGAAATCTCCTTTGTGTATAAGTTCACCAGGGTGTAGAGTGAAAAATTGAGTTTGCTGAGCAAAATAAGAGCATTTTTATCATTTTTTTTATACAAATAGAGTTTTCTTTTGGTGATATTTGATCATCACTGGGTTTTTTTTATTTTTTATGATATAAACAAAAAAAAGACAGAGCATTTTGTAAAAAAAAAAAAAAAAAAAAGACTAAATTTCTACTTTCTGTATTAAATTGTGTCATAAATTTCAGCCAAAATGTATTTGCCTACATAACTTTGGTAAAAAAAAAAAAAAAAAAAAATCTGAAAAGTGCATATTATTTAGTTTGGGGGAAAGGTATAGCGTCTACAAACTATTGTATATACATCCAGTTCAATTTTTTTTCTTTGTCACATACATGTAAAAATCCTAATGTTCAGCAATAAAATTACATAAACCCTAGAACATTACATTTTTTCTGAAAGCAGAGGCCCTGTAGAATAAAAAGGTGATAGTTGAAAAAGTAAAATTAATTTTGGTGCAAAACCACACCAATTAATTTCTATTCTTGGTAAAATGTAAAAGATGAGGTTGCATCGAGTAAAGGGATACCTAACATTCTATGTTTGAAAATTGCATGTGCCCCGCAATATCACCAAAAACTATGGTGCCCATTCTTTAAAAGTCATTACAGCTCATCAATTTAGAGTTTTTGTGCTGGAGTTTTTGTCCTCTTAGATTATTATTATGATATGTCACATGTGTGGTGTGACCACGGGTTACATACAGGTATTAACCCCGTTGCATTTGTGCAGGTGTTTGGAGCAATTTTTTTTATTCTAATATATTTTATTATCATTTTATTTTTTTACTTTTTTTATGTGATTGCTATCACAAAGGGCTAATAAACCATTATGTGATATCATTGGGCAGGTGACAGGTACTCTTATTAGAGACATTAAGGGTCTAACAGATCTCAATATCTCCCCTGCCCTTCACACCATGTAACCAAGTATAGATCGGCGTGGTTAGATATGTTTCCTGGCTGTACTGGTCAGGAAAGTGTGACATCACTTCCAGTTTCATTGTTTGCATGTGAGATTGTGACATTGATTTGCCTCGGTCTCACTGCAGTCTCTCTGCCCTGCCAGTGGATGTGTTCCTGGGTGTTGGTAAGCACTGGACAGCCCGGGGACTACAGGAGTAGGGCGGGCCACCGTTGGGAGGGGGGCATTGCGCAGCTGGCTGTGTGAAAGTGGGCGGCAGCTATGGAGTTGCCGCATCACTTTCACTTTAAAGCCGGTCACCGCCTCTACAAAACCCACCACAAAGCTTGTGATCAAAGGTTCACTCTTTGGACGTACATAGTACGCTCAAAGAGTGAACCTTTGCTCAGAAGCTTTGTGGCGGGTTTTGTAGAGCCGGTGAGTACATAGTACGCCCAAAGAGCTGAACTGGATATATGATTCATTCTAATGTGATGATGGCGTTATTCTTTATTTCTGCTAAAAACTTTTGCAAATAAATAATCGTTCTTCGTAAATTTAGGACAAAATGTATTCTGCTACATTTCTTTGGTGAAAATAACCCAAATCAGTGTTTATTATTTAGTCTGTAGGAAAGTTATAGACTCCACAAGCTATGGTGTATATGTCTGAAAATCGATCAATCCTGACATTCCTTAAAAGTTATGTGGGAGCTCTTTTATGCAAAATCTGTGGAATATAGAAATCCGACTTGGGTGCTGCTGGCCTGTTTCCTATGTAGTTAAAAGGCTTTTGACCACTTTGATTATTTTAGGAGTTCCACCACATCAGGTGAGGAGACACCCGATTGGGCATATGGGTAATACTCTTTTAGATGCAGTCCATGGTGGAAGATTTCTGATACTATAGAAGACTTACCTTTACTTGTGGCACATGAACTGTGTTGTTTTTTTTTTTTCTTTTTTTTGGATGTTTATAAGCTAATTGAATGATATATATAGGACTGTTCTCACATGTTTCTACTTACAACCTAATTGGATGATATATGGAATTGTTTTCATGTTTTTCACTTTTTTTCTGCACATGATATTTGATAGTTGTGTAATTTATTAGCTTTGTTTTTTATATACACATTTGAGTCTACATTTGGTAATTTATATTAAGGAGTGCTTCACTATTAATAGGTGTTACAAAAGACTGCAGGACCGTATATGCCACAACCTTCCTAAGTAACCAGACTTTAAAGTAAATTATTATTTTTTTTTGTACAGAATTCATAAAAACAGAGCCATATAAGCCTAAAATTGATCCACAAATAAATGTTGCAAATTATACTCTACTAAGGTACCGGAAGACCATTAATGTATAAATATCAAGACATATAATTATAATGGCACTTGTAAAACTGTATGCTTCCGGTAACCCAATCTGGCAGGTCAACATTTCGCCAATAACATGGCTTCTTTAGGACCTGATATGGCAAAGTAGAGCAACAAATATTGTAGTGGATCGTGCAAGTCAAATAAGGTACAGCCTGGGGGCAAGCATAGTGGTACCAGGACCTACCACTAGCAGCAGGAACTCGTGCAGAGGTGTTTAAACAAAACTATATATCAGGTATAAATGTCATAGTGGGCCACCAGCCTTGATCTTGCAAAAAGTTTGCAGGAGGTGTAAAAAGGTGGGCCAGACAAGCCCCAGTGTCCGGTTGAAGAAGTATCAGAAGCCAGAAATACAGAGCTGTCCCCAAGAGCAATAGCCACATTATAAACATCAGCCCTGAGAGATATGCCAAGTGTCAATAGATGCCGACAAACACCGCCCGCCAGTCTGTGAAACGTTGACCTGGCAGATTGGGTTACCAGAGGCATACAGTTCTAGTGCTAAGTGCTGTTATATGTCTTATATGTCTTGATATTTATACACTTATGGTACCTTGGTAGAGTGTAATTTGCAACATTTATTTGTTGATACATTTTAGGCTGTTTTTATACAATAATATTTGTACAATAAAAATAATAATTTTATTCAATTTTTGCCTCTCATTTTGAGCCTTTAAAGTTCGGTTAGTTAGACGGGTTCTGGAATATCTGGTACTGTAGTCTTTTGTATTTCCTGTTCCGGATGTGGCTTGAGCCAAATTCTTTTTCTATATTAATGGGTGTTAGAATCGAGTTTGCCTACTGGTGGCACCTTGGTGCTCAGGGCTGCAGTTTTAGTGTTTACCAGCAAGTGTCTCCCAGCAGCCAGCAGTTTGCAGTGATCAGCTCCATCTGGCCACACCTGCTGGGAATGTACTTAATTTCCACCTTTGCTACTGCTCCCTGCCTCAGTGTTTTGGCTGCTCCTGCTTTGTACCCTGTTTGTTGTGCTGCTGCCTTACTTGGTAGTCATTTAATCTTGATTTTGCTCTTGCCCTTGCCCTGTATCAATTATCCTGCTGCCCATCCTAGTTTTGTTTCCCCCCTTCCTCCTGCTCCTAGTTCTCCCTTGCCTTGTGTGCATCTCTGTTGTACATTTGTATATATTTAATTAAGTGTGGTTAGGATTGCTGGTTAGGCATTTGTTATTTAGTTTTGCTTTTCATGCATTCCTATGTTTATTGTTTGCTGATTTGGGATTATCTTTCATTCACTGTAAATAAATCTCACTTTAAAGATGAACATACATGGTCTGGTCCCAGTTTTATTGGTGTAGCTACATGTATCTGGTCTTCCAGCTGCTAAATCCTGACAGTAGGTATACAATAATTTTTTTGTATAGAAAGTAAATATGCTTATCATAAACAACAGTGCTAAAAAAAATCTTTAATAGCAACAATTAAAAAAGACTAGAATTACATAAGCTCAGGAGGAGGTAGAATCATCAAAATAGGTACCTACGTCCCAAAAATTATAAATGAAGAAAAAGAAGGGGGGCTGTGGGGTACCATCTCAGACAAATAGTATGAAAGTACGATAGAGTACTAAAAGATCAAAATGTATTGATACATACAAAAAAGAAATGTTTAAAAGTATAATGTCCACATGACATGAACAGTGTAGCATAACAAATGCATAGAAATGTACAGAGAACAATTACATGATATATGCACCAACTACAACAAATATGGGGCATATCAGTCGATAGTGCCCTTACTGACTAAACCACAGAGTCAGACATATAAAGTTGCTAGAGTTCCCAGAGTGCCATGACATGTTTTGCGGGTTACCGCTTCTTCAGGGGTGAGGAAGATGGTACAAGATTGGTCCAGTTTTCCACTAAGCCGGGTCTCCTGGACAAACCACCTTGGTCTGCAAGTGACCATCTGGCCATGAAGTGAGGGGGCAGCCAGGTGTAGAATCTCCCCCAGGCATGTATGGAGACGGCCGAAAAATGAACAGTGACCTCAGATATAACAGATTGTGATCTATAGGAAGGTATCCAAATCACTAAGATCAAGGAGAAAGTAACAATAAATCTCTATGCAACAATGTAACTGGGGACAGTGGTAGTCCAAAATTGCCAGGCATCACTTGCTATGTAAAAAAAAAAACAAAGATGGAAGTAACCTACCCGAATACTGATGAACCTGTAAAAGACAAGGCTGGCGGGGGAGTAGATGATAAAGCTCAGCTGGCTGGGGAGTGTGTTATTGGAAGGTCACAGGTGGGCTGATTGCTGTATTTGGTCCGCACTCCAAGATATGGGGACCTCAGATACCTATAGGTGGAGTGGACAACATCAACTATACTGGTACCCAGTATGTAAAAAGGGTGACTAGAGGAAAGGGGTAAGTAGGGTGTTTAAATCCCAAGTAGAGGGCTGCATTGGGTTTGGGCTCCCGCGGGACCCACGGGACCCAATGCAAATCTTGCCGGCAGTTTTACCTCTGCTGCGGGCGGGAGTGGGCGGTCAAAAAATTTTGCGGAGACCCACGGGTCCCCGTGGGGAACGGTGCAATTTGGTGTAACATCTTTTCCGACATATAAGGCGACTTTTTTTTATAATAAAAAGATACCCCAAAAATCAGGGGTCGTCTTATACGCCAAGTACTGTAGCTTCAGCTAGTTACAGAACATCCCTATTAAAAATTTTAGCCCGCTGGATGTGTATACAGTACCTTTGGCAACTTGCAGGATGTTCCTGTGCTGTAATACTCTATGTACGGTGCTGAGCCAATCACGGCAAGAGGTGTATTCTATTAATGCATGCAAAGCCTGCTCGGATTGGTCAGAGAGGCGGGCTTATACAACCTTTGCCAATCCAAGCAGGCTTTGTATGCAATAATAGAATACACAGCTTGCCGTGATTGGCTCAGCATGGTACATAGAGTATTACAGCACAGGGACGTTACACACATCCAGCGGGCTAAACTATTAATAATAGAGAAGTTCTGTATGTAGCAGAAGCTACAGTACATATTAGGGCACATCCAGCCGGGCTAAAATATTTAATAGGGACGTGATGGCTCCACTGATGTTATGAAATGGTGTTGCCTCAGAAGAGGGGGGTAGTCTTGTATGGCGAGTATAGGGCAAAACCGCAGGAGTGGACACAAATATTGCGGGTGCTGGCGGGAGTGGACACAAACATTGCAGGTGCGGGGGGGGAGTGGAACACAAACATTGCGGGTGCGGGTACATTCAGCGGGTGGGTGCGGGTTTAATAAAACAGTCCCGTGCAGGGCTCTAATCCCAAGGATAGGTAGGTAAATGTCAGACCAATCAATCAGAAGCATGTAGCCAGTAATAAAATCGCCAGTAAACCAATAGGTAAAAGCATGTACAGAGAGATCAAACAGCCAACAAGTCCCTGTTGGGAAAGAGTCAGCAGCCCATCAAATACAGAGTTGAGTAACAGACACTATACCTGTGAGAAACCTCCAGCAACAAAACAGCCGCCAAGTGAAGACAGGACTGAGGGGTGAGTTCTTATATCAGCCAGATCAACCCAGTAACCTCAGGTGAGGTAAGCGTCAATTTAGATGCCTCTGGGTCCGACCTCCGAACGCGCATGCACCGAGAACAAAAATGACCAAGAGTTGCCAAGCCGAGGGATCGGCCCAGCACCTTCTCTACAAGCGATGGTAGGGAGGGGTGGCGGAGGCAGCGATACAACCTACGGGAAGGCAGACAGCCAGGACAAGGGCAAGGAGAAACATCCCCAAAAGGGGAGGGACTCCTAGGGCCGCGTACTCTTCATGGCACCCTCCAGCACAATGCCTGGGGAGCAACCAGACAGAGGAGGGGGGGGGGCCCGAAAGGAGCCAGCCAGCACAGGACCTGGACATACAGTGTAAACACACATAGTATCACAATAAAAATATTACAATAATTACTGTAAGATGATCAATGAACAAGAAACACAAAATAAATAATAATGCAAAACGCAGCAATATTAAACCGGAAAGCATAACGTTAAAGAAAGTTGTTAAAGCAGATGGTTGGTATTTATTTATTGGTATAGACATGTACTTACAAGCAATAAGGATATGATAGGCAAGTCAGTTACACACAGCATTTGGCGTCCTTACAGACAATAAGATGTCATCACTACTGTGACGAAATCCGGACACCCCTGACTGGGTATCTCCGCCAAGAATCTGCTCCCTAAGCTCTGAATTACGAGATCCTTGAATCTGGTTATAGTTACCCCAAGAACTCGACAGTACAAGTTTTGGAATCACCAGAATCAAACTGTTTATTCAAACACATGCACAAAGATATATACAGTCTGGGACAACCCCTCCCCTTGGCAGCCAATCCAAATACCATTTCAATACACAAACAATAGGGAAGCCTGTCTGGCATGGAGGGACATGGAATTAACACATTATTTAGGATTCAGACTTCATGGCAATGGTCTATAACAGTCTAAGTCTCCCAATGTAAAGTGGGAATAAATCTTCATATTTCTATATGAAGATATTGCTGACAAATGTTACTGTCCTATCTGAAGCAATTCAAACTATTAATTATCTGTCTTTCACTTCCAGTGACAGTGAATACCCTCACAACTACCACTACCACCCATTGTACGTTTCGTTCTAATGAACGTCGTCACTCCGGCAACATGTTGAAGTCGTCACTTGGGCAACATCACTAATGCCCCAGTGACAACATTCATTAGATTCTATTAGTAAATTCTCCATTACCACACTGTTAATTACCCATGAAGCTACTGCATCCTTTGTGTCTACATGATCATTTAAACCCATGAAATAAAGGTTTCCTAAATACAGTATATGATTAAAAAGCAATGTGCTCAGTGCTCACAATGGTTATTAGTCTTATTTTTATATGATATTTTTAAAGTATGATATTAGCACTGATTGTAAAATCATTTTCATAGTTTTGAGAAAATATTTAGCTGAATTTTTATGATTCTAAGAATCTTCTTAATGTCCTTAAGATTAAAATGAATGTGTTACCAAGGTGAATATACCTATTCAGAACCCTACCTATATCTATTCCCAGAGTTAACTAATATTCAAAATAAAATGTTGTGCTTCATATGGGGGAAAAGAAAAAAATGATTTCACCTTTAAAGCCATGGGAGGCCTGGAAGGCTTTAATCTGCTAACATATCATCAGGCAGCTTATATAGCCCAGTTTGCCCTGACTATTTGTAGAAGAACCTGCCCTTAATGGGTTTCTGTTGAAGCTCTTTTCTGTTCCCCGCTGTCAATCACCAAGCTCATGTGGTTCCTGAACAAGATGCAATCACCTATATTGTGTCCTACCCTTTCTTACTCTCTTTTAGTGTGGGGAAAATCAGATCACAAGGAGAACCATACATTTAGCTCATATCCCCTTGGCACCCATTATAAGTAGCCCTGGCTTTCAACATGGCCAAAATGCACATCATTTTAAATGATGTGGAAAAAAAAAGCCTGATTCATATTGACTTCTTGTCTGACAACAAAATTCATAACCGAAATAATTATCAAAAGGAATCCAGGCGCACATTCATAGATGTTGAGGATGGCAGACGTAAATCCATTTTTCTTACAGTGAACAGAGGCAGACACTAGCCTGGGAACAGTTGCACCTGATAGAACACTACCTAAGAATCCGTATGGGCAAATTAGGACAAAAAAAGTCCTCAGCTTCACCTCCCAGGGAGCAACAAACTGTGGGAATGAAGCAGTTCCTGACAAAGCATGCATACCCAGCCTCAAGTGAGGCAGCTCCCCAGCAGAGCATGCAGCATCCCTTCAGGACCCCATAGAGGAGGTAACCACAGTCCCTATGGCAAATTCATCCCCTTCAGAGGCATATTTGATGGCCAACATCTTAGATGAAAAGCTCCATACTCTATTACAGAACACATACTAGAGACATCATTTTTCCTTTTGACTATTATGACTTCAAAGAGACTTTACTGACTTTCATTTGCAACAAGTCAGTGATTGACTACAAAGGGGAGAAAGTCAAAATCTTCAGTGACTTTCCACCTATTACACTCACTAAACATACTGTAGTTTTCTGAGGCTTCAAATTTTACATCTGCAAAAGCACAACATTCCCTATCACTGGGGATTCTGTTTCAAGCTCATCGTGACCAAGGAGGGGACTTAACGCAGTATTCTTGACCTTCAAGAACATGAGGCCTTTCTCAAAAATCAGGGACTTCTTCCTTTGAAGAAGCACTTATAGCTCCCATTTCAAGACTACGGCCTGTTACATCCCTCAGCAAGAGCTGGACACTATCTAAATTCAGAACAAAGAGCCAGCACTACCAGCACTACAACGCAACTCTCCATGTTCATACTTGCGACTGACGGAAGAGCGGACATGTAATACCAACTCTTGCTACATTATGCTGTATGTGCCCTTATACCCTCAACCCCTAGATACTAATGTATACCCATACAGACCAAGCTCTTGATCCCTCACTTTGTCTTTTTATTATTCTTTTAAGAAACACAGTAGGCAACCTTCTCCATTATTTACCATCTCCATGTTCCCTCTCAATTTCTGTGGTCTTGTCCATGGAAACCTGAGACGGACGCTAATCTCAGGTTTTTTCACTTTGATGTGTTTTCGATGTGGGTCTTACCTAGACCACAGTTATAACTTCTGTTTTAAGTTCTTCAGTTTTTGGATTGTTATCATTATGTTTTAATACGGCTCATCAAATGGATTATGCATCCAAGGCATGTTTACCAACAGCTGCTTAAGTCTCTGCTTTTTAATGTCATTGCGGATCATATCATTCAACGTTAAAGGTTTAAATTCCTTACGGAAGAGATAGTTAGCCTTGAAGGAATTTAGGACCTCTTGAGTGGATTTAGTTACAGTGCAAGAAGCACCTTTCTTAAAATATTTAAATTGCCCCCAAAATGATTCCCAAAACAACAGATGCATTGTGCATGTAAATGAATCACAACCCTGCTGTCAGTTTGTCCGTATCTTACCTCATTTAGCTGTATACAGCAGGTTTCTGTATCTGTGATATAATTTCTCCTCCTGGGTGAATTTCTAAGTTCTCTGGCTTCCTGTTTCCTTGCTATGCCAGTCCTGATATTACATGTCCCATGATCCTTTCAACCCCTGTAGTTTCAGGGCGGGCTTTGAGAGTCACTTAAAGCAGCTGCGGGAGTTGATGTGGATGGGTCTAAGAGTCAATGTGGGTGGTGATTAGGGAAGGAATGGAATTGTGTTATCTCAACCCATGCTTCATTCCTTTCTGCAGTGAATAAGGAACAAGCAGGAAGTGGAACTTTAGTCAGAAAATTAAAGGGATTCTAAAGGCATTTATTTAGTTATTTTTTGAAATAATAAACATGTTCTACTTCCCTGCTCTGTGCAATGGCTTTGCAAAGAGCAGCCCTGATCCTCCTCTTCACCACTGCCGCTAGGAGGGCATGCATGCATGTTTGCATCATGCAAACTCACACAGAAAGCACATGGCTATGCCCACCAAACACATCACTCTCACAGTGTCATATAGGCTGGATTTTCATCTGCGTGTTACTGAATGCATAACAACCCGCACATAAAACACACACTTTGAGGTGCATTTCTAAAGTTCAAGTTGCACTTTCATTATCATTCAGGCTGCATTCTCATCTGCCCATTTCTGAGCACATGACAACCTGGAAGAGAACACATGCTTTCGCATGTATTTTGAAACCAAAACCACATTTGCGTTACTATTCGTTCACATCTGCCTGTTTCCAAATGCACAGCAACCCAAAATAAAAAACGTATGCTTTGCAGTGTGTTTTTTGAAAATGTGCAGCAATATATGTCATGTTTCCGAATGCAACCAATACAGAAAACACATACTTTGTTGTGCGTTTCAAAGCATGTGTAGCAACAAAAAAATGCATTGATCTTCAGACAACAGAGCAACATTTTTTAAATAACCATTGTATTGATTTTTTTATCCTTATTCCTTATCAGTTCATATCCCACATGATTCTTTGCACTGGTGTTATTAGATTTCTTTAATCACTTTAAGACCGGAAGGATTTGCCCCCTTCCTGACCAGGCCATATTTGTGATTTGGCACTGCGTTATTTTAATGAACAATTGCGCGGTCGTGCTAAACTGTACCCAAATAAAATTGATATCCTATTTTTCCCACAAATAGAGCTTTCTTTTGGTGGTATTTGATCACCTGTGCAGTTTTTTATTTTTTGCGCTATAAACAAAAAAAGAGCGACAATTTTGGAAAAAAAAACAATATTTTTCACATTCTGCTATATGACATTCTAAAAAAAAAAAATGTCAAAATCAGATTTTTTTAACATTTTAGGCAAATTTGTTTTCTGCTACATATTTTTGTTAAAAATTGCAATAAGTGTATTTTGATTGGTTTGCGCAAAAGTTATTGCATCTACTAACTACGGGAAAGATTTATGTAATTTTTATTGTATAAAAAGGTGTAATCAAATAACCAAATAACTCGGTCCAATCAACCACACAAACAGCGCTAACAGATGAATGGATATATATTAGGATCTATATTCTCAACAGGCAAAGGTGTAATACAACACAAATGTCCGTATAGCAGTCCAAATTGGTTACGGGAAGGGTGTGAAGGAACTTGGATACACCACAATTCGACCAAACACCGGTGCTCCCCCCCTCTCCTCTGGAACTCACCAGATGATTGGTAAAACAGGGCCTCCTCATATGTGAATTCAAATCACCAACAGGACCTCTTCACCTTCCACCAACTTGGATCTCCTCTCATATCCTATTAGCCTTCATATGTCACTCCATTCATGATGGCATGTAAATGAAGAATGAGGGACATATAGTGTAATACCGCAAGGTTTATTGATTAAAACACACCAATATGGCCCCACTCCCCTCCAGATGTCTACTTACAATTTCAGATCTGAATGAAGGCATTCAAAATTTGCATATATAGACGCATAATGACTATTTCTTAGTTTAGCCAGGCGTCAATCTGTTCACAAGGCGACCGCGCACACATGCCCTGACGTTTCGTCACCAAGACTTCTTCCGAGAAGTCATTATGCGTCTATATATGCAAATTTTGAATGCCTTCATTCAGATCTGAAATTGTAAGTAGACATCTGGAGGGGAGTGGGGCCATATTGGTGTGTTTTAATCAATAAACCTTGCGGTATTACCCTATATGTCCCTCATTCTTCATTTACATGCCATCATGAATGGAGTGACATATGAAGGCTAATAGGATATGAGAGGAGATCCAAGTTGGTGGAAGGTGAAGAGGTCCTGTTGGTGATTTGAATTCACATATGAGGAGGCCCTGTTTTACCAATCATCTGGTGAGTTCCAGAGGAGAGGGGGGGAGCACCGGTGTTTGGTCGCATTGTGGTGTATCCAAGTTCCTTCACACCCTTCCCGTAACCAATTTGGACTGCTATACGGACATTTGTGTTGTATTACACCTTTGCCTGTTGAGAATATAGATCCTAATATATATCCATTCATCTGTTAGCGCTGTTTGTGTGGTTGATTGGACCGAGTTATTTGGTTATTTGATTACACCTTTTTATACATTATTTTTATTAAAACAGCTGCTGAGACCTTTGGGGTCACATTTACATATCTCTTATACTATCTTGAGTTTTGAGTTTAGCGCGGGGTGAGTGTGTGTTTTGCAACCAAGTTGGTATTACAATTATTCTACACTCCTTGTTATCATGTAATTTTTATTGTTTTGTTTTTACTAGTAATGACGGCGATCTGCGATTTTTTTGCGGGACTGCGACATTGCTGCGGACAGATCGGACCCAGGACTGACATTTTTTTTTTTTCCATAAAACATTTTTGACACTTTTGGGGGGGACCAGTGACATTACTACAGTAATCAGTGCTAAAAGTATGCACTGTTACTGTAATAATGACACTGGCAGGGAAGGGGTTAACATTGTGGGTGATCAAGGGGTTAAATGTGAGCCTAGGGGAGTGTTTATAACTGTCGGGGGTGTGGCTTATGAAATGACCATAGAGACATGTGATCCTATATAGAAGGATCACATGGGCTCTATGATCATTGCAGGGAGAAGAACGGTCAGCTGTGTTTACGGGGAATGATCGCGGGTGTCAGGCGGCAATCGGAGCCACCTGTCCACTGCATCGGCTTCCCCGCTGATGAGCGGGGGCGGTAGCATGGCGCTGGAGCCCTAGCTTCGTACACGCGAGCGCCATACATGTACGGTGATTTGTCTGGGAGTGGCAGGCTAATTCAGACAAAGGCAATTGCCTCCTAGCAGGAACTGTCTAATGCACCTGCCCCCTCTCCCCCCCCCACCCTGCCCCTACTTTCTCTTCCACACTTTCTTCTACCCCTGGACCATACCCTTGTCTTTCCCCTTTAATATCTCTTCCCCTTTCCTCTTCCCTCCTCTTTCTGGCTCATTTTATTCTCGGCTTAGATCCCCCCCCATTCTTCCAGCCTCCATTTCTCTTTTATTACATCATCTTATTACCCTTCACATTTCATATTGCCCTTCCCCCCCCTAATTCACTCCATAAAAACAAAAAAACTGACTATATCAGGTCTGAACAATATATATCGTTGTTATTAGCCCTTTCTCTTTGATTCTCTTTCATATGACAAAAAAAAGGAAAAAATAAAACACTTCACTGACAATGGAAATACAAACTTCAACACCCTGCTCACCATTTCAGCTACTGAGTAGAAGAGGCATACCTAGTTGGCAACCTAATGTAGATTTATAACTTTCATGTCATTTAGGTTCTATCTTTGTACATTATTGTAATAATATACTAATTGTCCTATGATTAATATGTCTCTTCCCCTTGTCATTCCATTGTCTCTTTCAAAGTCTCTTTCAAAGTTAAGCATTTGAAAACAAAAAAAAAATGAAAAAAACAAAAAACAAAGGTAAATTAGTAGATTTCAGTTAGGGTTTTTGTATGATAATGTGTTTAGATAGTACATTGTATCCTGATAAACACTGCTAAGCACTAATTTCCACTTAAGTTGTGTTATATATGGCAACCCTTATGCATTCATATAATGTATATAAATATTTTCTTTCCATAGCTTTAGTGAATATTTAAAAAACCTTTGTGACCAAGATCCCACCGGTTCGAAACCAAAAGGTCTTCAAATCCCAAGATCCGTTCAGTTACCAAAAGCCGAAAATGTCTATGATATAGTCTATGTTAAGAAGAAGTTCTCTTCATGGTGCCTATGGAAAGATCTTGTTACTCCTACTAAAATTAAAGACATAAGCAAGGTAAATCTGTACAGCTCATGTTGTTGAAGAAAACACTACTTAATTATTTGAACCGGACAAAGATTAATAAACAAAGTCCATTAACAGCCAATCATAAATCTCTGTTATCAACAGAGTTTCAGTTGCTATTAAAATAAAAAGTGTGATGATGATTTCTGTGGATGATATAGTTTGCACTCCATAATAACTCTTGGTTCTATTATTTTTAAATGTTATAAGAATACAGTCTGTACGCTATGGTTCAATGTTAGCCCTGTTGGATGTACAACATTTACTATTACACCAAATAACTGTAAATAGTTGTATAAGAAATAAAAAAAGAACCTTGTATTTGTCCAAGGCACTGATGAGAAACAGTGCATCACAGTTTTTTAAAATATGACTTTGTGCCGGTTCACACATATACAATGTCAGACATCTCATGTGATTCAATGTGCACTGCTCTGCAAATCACATGTGATGTCTGTGAGTTTCGAATACAGCCATACAGATTGTATGGCTGAATTTGCATCGTATTCAGACCAAAGTCACACAGGGCCCTTTTTTTGGTCCACACTAGAATAGGAACGCATGGGTGTTCACACCTATGCAATCTGATTAACTGTTCGCACTGCGTTATGCAAACTGATCTGGGGGTGTCGTTAACCTAGTATTGACACCCCCAGTGATTCACATATGGCAGTGTGAACTGCCTGCTAGTCGAGTGTGATGCGGGAACCCGCAGTGGATTTGCAGGGTTCCCGCAACGCATGTGTGTGAACCGGCACTTAGGAAGTACATTTATTTTTTCACTTTATTATCTGAAACTACATTAGTAAACATCTGTACACTGTAAAATAATTTTACCATAAACACTTTTTGAATCAAGTTAAAAGCTATGTAAAAACACAACAATTTGTTGTTTGATATCTTAAGTTATGCTATAGAAAAAGAAATAAGCAATATAATGTAAAAATCAGAGTAGTTGAAATGTTGAAGAGTGTAGGGAAAACATTTGAGATATTAGGCTGCAATCACAATATGTGTACAGATCAATTAAAAACCATTCAAATGAGATATTGAATTTTCTAAACTTAATAGGATTCAGTCTGCAGCTGCAATATGATGTTATTTGCTTATAATTAAACTCCCATGAATTCATAGAGCCTGACACTTCACAGTTTATTTTACCGACTTACAGTGCAACCTCTTTATTCTAAAAGTTTCATGGCTTCGGCAGTGGATATTTTATAAAATGCTGATATACTCTAGATCCAGCCATTTAACCAGTCATCAGTCTATGCAGTAACACTTACTGTACCTGTACTAATTAACTAAATATGAAAACCTTAAAGCCTAACACTTTATACTAAAGATATCCCTAATTCTCAGCCCTAAATTTCATTCTTAGCCGAACACTAAATTATCAATTTTATTAAATGATAAACTTGTGAGCTCACCTGTAAAGTAGCTTCAATTTTATAGAACATGCACCTTTGGGGGGCCAATTTACATGATTATATTGCCTTTAGAATGTTAGAAAGTTAGCCATAAAACCTGGGATATGTATAATGCAAAAAACAAATTCAATGTAGATGGTCAATATTTGACCTGCCTTGCTCACCTTCCATTTGATCAGTTTTGCTGCCTGTTGTATATAAGAGGCAACAGGAAGAACAAGGGTGTGGGAGGAGGTAGCCCACCAATATTGACTACTGAAGGTAAGGTTTATATAATAGAGAGCATTGGCTTTGAGGTTACCTGTGTACTATGAGAATAAAGCAAGCACATGAAGGTAATAAGGTAAGAGGAGTCTGAAAATTTACCTAAATACAGCAACATTACCTTACTCTCTAAAACACTGTTACAATGGATGCTTACTTTAATATTGTGTTAGTGACTCAAATCCACTAATCCTTTCTATGAGATTTTACATTTGAAAGATCCTGACAGTGGTATTAAATAAGTTTTTTTATAGCTATTAACTATTGATAGATACATGATAGGCAGCTATTATGCAATAAGAGAAATAAATATTATTCGGAAGACTAAGAAAATCCCAAAGAAAGAATATGGAGATAAAGTCAGCTTGGCTTGCTAGCTTTTTTTCTTAGTTATAGGTTTAGGTCACAGAGCTGATATCAAAGTGTACCTGATTGTTAAATTCAGCTTTTTCACTTGGAAGATTCCATAGCAATGAGCTGAAAAATTGCATTTTCAATATTGCTGCAGATGCATAATTGATCTTGATATGAATCTTTGAGATTCTAATAACAACTTTCTTTTCAATATTTTGGGGTTGATTTACTAAAGATAAATAGTCTGTGCACCACAAGTGCACCAGCAAGTGCACTTCAAGTGCAGTTGCTCTAAATCGGGGGGGGGGGGGGGCATGCAAGTAAAATAAAAAAAACTACATTTGTTCTTTCTTGCACATGATTGGATGATAGAAATCAGCAGAGCTTCCTCTAATTTCAGAGCTTCCCCTCAGATCTATTGCAGTGCACTAACCATTTACCTTTAGTAAATCAACCCCTTTGTGTCTCGTACTTCACCAATGATTAGACATACAAATTATTTGTTTATAATAACTACATTTTTATTTATGTAGCTCAAAACAATGAAAATAGTACCCCTCGAATGCCCCCCCCCCCCCCAAATCGGTGTCAGTCAGATCAGCATGTGAAAAGATTGGTGCTTGTCAGACTTCAGTAGACTTTAACAAAATCCATTGTTGAAGTCTGCACAGAGACACCTACTCCTTGTTGCATAATGGGAATGAGATGGTAACTTCTCAAGTAGAAGTTCTCTACAGGTGGAGAACAGGAGGTGAAGCCATCTGTTACCCATCACATACAGATTTATGCAACAGGGAGTCAGTGTCTGTGTGCAGACAGCCACCATTTTGTTTATTATTACTATACAGGATTTATATAGTACCAACAATTTGTTCAGTGCTTTACAACATGAGGGCAGTACAGTTACAATACTATTCACTACAGTAGGAATCAGAGAGCCCTGCTCATTAGAACTTGCAATCTAAAAGGTAGGGTCAAGTGAAACAAAAAGTAACAACTGTGGGAAATGTGCTGCTGGAGATAGTGGAAATACAGCTGTTAGGTGGAGCCAGAATTGGCTTCCCTGAAGAAAAGGGTTTTCAGGGATCGCCTAAAAGTGGGCAGAGTAGGAGATAGCCTGTGTTCTAGAGACGAGCATGAGAGAAGGTGACAAGGGAGCTGGAGAGCAGGAGTTCTTGGGAGGAACAAAGAGAACGATTTGGTTGGTATTTCGAGACAAGGTTAATTTTTTTATTTGTATGAATCTGTCTAATCTGTAATTCATTATTTTGGAATCCATGCAATAGTAACTCTAGAATTATGATTTTCTATGAACTAGAAAAATCTACATACATGTACCAGTTCCCGACCACCCGCCCCCTTTTTACTGTGGCAGGGTGGCTCGTACAGGCAAAACGATGAAGATCTACGTCGCTCGCCTAGGAGGAGCTGGGGGGCGAGCGCGGGCCTCTGGCAGTGCTCTTCCACCCCCAAACGTCAGCGGGGAAGCCGATGCGTGTGTCGAGTGGCTCAGATTGCCGCCTGACACCCACGATCGCTCCCAGCAGAGAGAGAAGGACGCTTGGCTGTTGTAAACACAGCCGACCATCCTTCTCCCTGAAATGATCACAGAGCTTATGTGATCCTGCTATATAGGATCACATGTCTCTATGGTAATTTTAGAAGCAACACCCCCCAGAGTTAGAATCACTCCCCTAGGGTCACATCTAACAGCTTGATCACCTTTACTGTTAACCCCTTCCCTGCCAGTGTAATTATTACAGTAACAGTGCATATTTTTAGCACTGATTACTGTAGTAATGTGCTAGTACCCCCAAAAGTGTCAAAAATGTCAGTTAGGGGTCTGATCTGTCCACTACAATGTCGCAGTCCCGAAAAAAATTGCATATCGCCACCATTACTATTTAAAAAAAACAATAAAAATGACATAAATCTTTCCCGTAGTTAGTAGACGCGAGAACTTTTGCGCAAACCAATCAAAATACGCGTATTGTGATTTTTTTTTTTACCAAAAATATGTAGCAGAAAATAAATTGACCTAAAATGTTAAAAAATTTTGATTTTTTAATTTTTTTTGGGGGGGGGGAATGTCATATAGCAGAAAGTGAAAAATATATATTTTTTTCAAAATTGTCGCTATTTTTTTGTTTATAACGCAAAAAATAAAAATCCCACAGGTGATCAAATACCACCAAAAGAAAGCTCTATTTGTGGGAAAAAAGTATGTAAATTTAGTTTGCGTACAGCGTTGCACGACCGCGCAATTGTCCGTTAAATGAATGCAGTGCCAAATCGCAAAATAGGGCCTGGTCATTAGGGGGCAAATCCTTCCGGTCCAGAAGTGGTTAAATTACATTTACATTTGCCTATTTGCTTGAATTTCAAATGATTCACTAATGACTATCCTTTGCATTCAAATTATAGTGCATAAATATCTGAAGACAGTGTATAAATGATCTATATATAATAAATTAACGTGAGTCCATCTTTTCTTTTGAATATACTGTATATAGAGTCCATCAATAAATGATTCAATGTCCGTGAAAAAAAAAGTTGCAGTCCCATACACCAGAAACTCTTGAGTAATTGCCTCTGATCACCATGCGACTGCTATATCACTGCCGCTTATAACACTGCAAAGCACATATAGACCTCCTTTAATTAGTGAGGTCCATTCAAGCAGGTGAGAAGACACCCATAGGTGGGGTGAAGGGCACTGTGGTGATCCGAGACAATTACTGAAGAGTTTCTGGTGTATGGGACTGCATCCTTTTATTATATATAGTTAGATGATTTTTACACTGTTTTCAGATATTTATTTATGCACTATAATTTGAAAGCACTTTATTGAAGGAGAGTGCTGCACTTGTTGTGACTATATATAATTATTACATTTTGTACAGGTAGTTGGATGCATAGTGCTAGCTGCTTCCGTGCTTCCCCTGGAATCTCAACTTCCCCTTTAAAGTGGTTTTTAAGCCCCTTTATACCATCCTGCCTGGTCTGTTTAAAAATCCTGTGTGCCCATGCACATGTGTATGTGTATTAAAAAAAATAAGCCGTTCTTAACCAGTTTTCGGAGCTCTGATCGCCGATCAAATGACCTGCTGGCTTTCTCCTCTCTCCATCTGGACGGGCCGAGGATTCCCCGCTGATGTCAGTCAGGAGGGGAGGAGGAAGAGAGGCCGAGAGGAGGAGAGAGGCGGCGGGTCATGTGAGCTGCGATCGGTGCCCTGAAAATTGGTAAAGAATGGCTTATTTTTATAAAACACAGACACACAGGCACACAAGATTATTAAACAGACTGTAGACAGGATATGAAACTTTAAATGAAACTACAGCAGCAGGAGGGGAGGGTGCGGGCACTGACACAGGAACAGAGAGGCAGGGAGGGAGGGGGAGAGAGGACAGAGGAGAACAGGGCTGCGGATGACGGAGGAACGTACTGTAGACTGACCACGGTGGTAGGGCTCAGCAGCCATGGTATACCGTGGTCAGTTTACAGAGGGGAGGACATAACCTGGCAGGATCATTAAGCTATTTTAGGTGATAGAAGGGGGCAAATTATACAGCACAAGCACTTTGCTGTATAACATGTTTTAAGGGAACAAGATCAATATATATATATATATTTTTTTTTTTAGGTTAACAAACGCTTTAAAAATAAATTCTGCCATTTCCCATTTAAAAATAAATGCTCACGAGTCGCGGCTCACGTGGTGACATACAGCGCCTTCATGACATTATCAAAAAGGGGCGGAGCATGGGTGACCCTAAAATGATGCCACTCCCTGAAAAGGTTCTGTGGTTGCCCATGTTCCTATAGTATACAAAGTTTATAAACAGGGATAGCGTTGAAAGTTTTTTCACAATTATATTCACTAATGACTGATTTATTTATTCACCATTATGAAGAACCGAATTTCAGTTCAGCTTATTGCATCTTAGAATAGCGTTGCTAAGAAGCACAGCAGAAAGGGGTCTGTTTATCAATATTTTCACCCAAGATTCATCCAACTTTAACCCGAATTCAGATAGCAAAAGAATCTTGGGTAAAAACATTGTTAAATAGATTCTATAATAACTTTTCCTTTTTGTGTTTGATCTGATACTAATTGCTTTTTATTTCAGCTTAATATGAAGAACAATGAAAAGGATGTGCATCTGATGGTAAGTAACTGCATTATTATATACCAGTGATGTTGTGTTGTACATTTTTCGGAAAATGTAGGTACAGTTTAAAACATTGCAAACATAATAATGGCCTCTCTGATGCCTCTTTCATATGATATACTGTAATTTGGTAAAAGTGTTTGTTTTTCTCACACTGAATACACCTCAAAAACACTTGGGTCTGAATAGTAATGCTGCAATTTTGCCATTAACCTGTTTCTGTTAGAGGTAAAGGCAATTCACAGCAAGCTTGAGAAGGTATGCAAAAGTTACTAATATGTACCTTTCTTGTAGCGAGTCCATTGCTTGATCCTAATAAAGGATATAGGTCTCTGTATGATCTGTATCACATAGATTATGATTGCTGTTGTAAAAGGAGAAAGTTTGAACTACTATGTAACTACTATGCAACAGAATTGTTTAGTGCTATACACAATTTCTCCATTTCTTGTCTTTCTTTTGTCACGGTTGGTATTATTTTGCCCATGTAACATATTTTTGTTGCCCGAATATTGTCACAACTGCCTGTTTGTCACCCAGGTATTGCCAAACGTATTTGTTTGTTGCCCTTGCATTGCCATTAATGTGCATTTGTTACCCACATATTGTCACAATTGCCTTTCTGTACCCCATGTAATCCAGGTCTTCATTTTTTTTTTGTCTACATATTGTCAGCACTGATCATTTAAAGGATAATTTTACTTTCAATCCCTTGAAGGGTTGTTATTATCAAACTATGCCAATTTTATACCCGTTCACTGGTCGGTTGCTAGTAGTTGTTTAGGGTGGGAAGGACATGTGTTACAGTGCTTACTTGAGATACATTTCTGAGAAGTAGATAATTTTTAAGAAAATTTTGAATAAGCAACAACACAAGGTGCAACTAAAGGCTTATTTTCATAAAATGTACTTTGTAATTTTACCCAAATCACTCTGTTCATTATTCGTAACACAATACTACTATTTTAATATATTCTACATATCTGTTGAAAATGACCTATGTGTGATTAAAGTGCATCTGTTTAATAAAAAGACCTACAAATTAAAAAAAAAACACTTGTAAATGACAGAAAAAAAAAGATGACTGGTGACATAACAGTTAAAAATGAACAAAAATATTTTATCAAACCCAAAGCTGTTTAAAAATAGCAATGTTTTCCCAGTAAATCATTGAATCCATAAGGGTCATACTGCAAGCTTGTCTTTGATGTTGTTTTTGCAGAAAGACATCATTTAAAATACTTAAAAAAAAAACAAATCCCCTGAAGGAATCAAACATGTATTTAGCATTTTCATTTTAAATGCTTTTAAAGCCTTAATAATTCTTTGTTGTTCAGTTTCCCTGTGAATATATTGATTGATTAAGCAAAATCAAAATTTTTGTTTGGAATTAAATGACACGCAGAAAATCATACAGGAGCTATGCTATGTATGGCCATGCCATTTATGACAAGGACCAGAGGTTGGTCCCTAAAGGACCTTGGGCCTGGTTGCACTGAAGTCACTAAACATTGCTTCCTCGACCAGATTATTTTTTCGGTTTTTACACTCACAAGCAAAAACTCACAATTTTTTTGGCTGAAAAACACCTATAACCATAAAAACAATATCCTTTTCTGAAAGCAGAAAATATTAAAGAGTCAATTGTATAGAGTAAATAAAATGTGTTATGTCTCAAAATTGCTTACACCTGCAACATAGTGACACACTACAATACTAAAAATATTGTATAGGCAAAGCTTTAATACATTTTACAGCTCACCAAATTAGAATTAACATTAAATGATGGACCTAGAAGAATTATTCCTCTTATGTATGCATGTGTGTGTTTGCATGGGGAGGCGGGGTCCTTTACATTTGTTTTGTTAATGTTTTTTCATTTAGTTTATTAGGTTTCATTGTAATTAATCACATTTCTATTTTTCACTAGGCTGTATTGTAGGCTTACCAGCTTCTTATATGATAGTAGAGGTTTGAGATACTCTTTATGGAAATATTAGGGATCTATTAGTCCCCTGAATTTTGACAAAACACATTGAGTACAGATATTTGTTCTGTTGTTTATAGTATGGGCACAGCTTATTATTAATTAAAAATGAATTATGCTTACTGTATTAATTATAATATGCCTATAATTTTGAAGATAAAATGTTCACTTAAATGAAAGAATTTACTTTTTTAAGAAAGCTGTCAGAATGAAATGTTAAAACTGCCTTGGGTGACCTTTTTATAAGAGCAAGCACTGGGCTGTCACCCTGATCCTGGCTTTAGTAAATGGCAATTCATCTTCCTAGTATATGCTTTTTAGGTGTCCTGACACTTCACTAAGTGGTTAATAAGGGATAAGACTGACAGATATGGAGCCTACACCCCTAAAAATAAGTCAGTAACAGCATCTCCCAAATTTCTATCCTGACAGGTTTCCTTTAAGGTTTAACGCTGAGATACAGTTTTGCAAAAGGAAACTCAGACTTTTCAGTGTTTTCATATTAAAGGTGTAGCACTGACCTCATAGGGCTTGCTGTATGATGACTTGTTGGGCCTCCTCTGATTACCAGCACACAGTCACTTAGGGAACAGTTCACACATCCATCCTTACTCCTGATGGCTCCTCACACAACAAACAGTCCAGGAATATTGGTTTTTAGTGTTTAGTTTGGAACTTGGATGGGAGAAGGGAATAGTGGGATACTCCAACTGTAACTATTCACAATGGATAAGGACCACCCTCACTTGGCCTCACCAGGTTGCTTGTTGAAGCAGCTGCACTGCTTAATCCATACTGCCACATGTATGGAAAGGGTTAAGTCTCCTTGCTCTTTTCTCTCCAGCAATAGACTTGGTGAATCTACATTATCTTCAGGACACTCACTAGCATCCCCTTTACTGACACCCATCCACTGACTCTTCTAGCTGCAGGGGTGCCCCCCTTTAGGTCAGGCCCCTTGACACATTACTCACTCATTGTTCTGAAAAATCAGATCCTCCAGTGTCTCCCTTTTTGGTCAGCTTCACCGGACCTCTGGGTTCAGTTCCTCACTAGCACTCTCCAGGCCCTCAGGTCGACTACCTGAGGACGTATGGCACCTTTAAGGAGGAGGTGGCAGCTGCCCTCTCCCTCCTGGGACTCCGCAATACAGCTGAAAGACCCCAATCACATGTCCTCATGACTTTTATACAGTATCCCAGAATGCACCATGGCACTTTTCCTCTGCCAAATGATCAGGGCTTTATCAAACATCTGTGCACTTATTTGTTAGGTTTCCTCCCACTGTGCACCTGAGCACAGTGAGCAGACTTCACTAACAGATTCTGCTCTCTGGTAGGCAGAGAACAATATAGATTTACCTGCAGTCCAGCAGATAGGACTCAAAACTATACTTTCTCTCTAGCACCTACCTAAGAGGGTGCTACAATGATAATATACTGAAAAAATATGTAGCAAACTTTCTCAGCTTTTTTCCTGTATCCACTATAATCAGATGAATTGAGGATTAATGGTACCCAAAGACACGGGAAGACAGTCACTTGATTCATCCTTATTTTACCAAATTGTAGAGCAGCCTCATGTTTTAGACAGCAGCAACAAAAGGTCATTGTTTGGTAACCTGAATGTAAAGGTAACTTTTAGTGGCTTCTCCTAACCTCTCCACTGGAATAAGCATGCATTCTCAAATAGGCTGAACATGCAATATTTTTGTATCTACTGTCAGAAAGAATAACTAGTGGTAAAT
The DNA here is from genome assembly GCF_965119305.1 of Pelophylax lessonae. Lineage (NCBI taxonomy): Eukaryota > Metazoa > Chordata > Amphibia > Anura > Ranidae > Pelophylax > Pelophylax lessonae. The sequence goes on along the minus strand of NC_138771.1, from coordinate 295,462,300 downwards.
CAAATTGTGCCTTCATGCCCAATAACAGCACAATGTCTGTGGATTCCTTACTTTTTATTTCTAGGTGTACTGTCAGACCAGAATGAGATCATGTGTGATACTCTATTCGTAATGGGCTTATTTTGAATGGTTCTTAAAAGTTAATGCTTTCATGATCCAAGGTCACTAAGGAATAGATGCCCAGACCAAACTTAGTAACACCAGTATACATTGATTAACTTGGCATTAGCACTTACATTGAAAATGTTTACATTTTTTTGTAAAGACATTCAGAATTTTATTTGGAACAAGTAACCGAGCTGATCAATGGAAAAAAATGCACAGTTTCTAACATGAAAATAAAGACATTTTAAATATAATACAAGCAGAAAGTCGAACTGCACAATTAGGAAATACTTGCTGAGATGTGGTGCTAAGCCTGGGGATATCCCCACTAGCCTATACGAACATCCAAAGCAGCAATTCAGCCGGAAACTCGGTAACTCCTTGGTATTATCCTTTGGCTACATCATTTACACAGGATCAATGCTGACATGTTTCAGCCATTACAGCCTTACTCATAGCCAACATTTTTAACATAATAAATTGCCAGCTACATCCTGCCAGCTTTATATGTCACTAAAAGGTGTGCAAAATCTGGTGCAGCTGTGCCAGTCAGCTTATACTGTAACTTCTGCTTGTTCAATTAAGCTTTGACAAAAAAAAAAAAAAAATGGAAGCTGATTGGTTTCTATGTAGAGCTGTTCAAAATTTTGTACTCTCCAGTTTTAGTAAATCAACCCCTATGTCTCTTTCTCTATAGTCTAGTACACACAGGCTGAATATCTTCCGGCATCAGCCAGTTTAATAGAAACCGGCCAACATTCGACCCGTGTGTATGGCAGCTGGTCCGACCAGTTTGGCCAACTTATGTCATGACAGAAAATGGTCTGACAACCGACTCCTGATCAGCACTCCAAGCCAATGACTGAAAGTGCTGACTGGAGTGTTCTAGCGGGGGGCCACCCCCCGCCCCTGTCAGAACGCACTAGCTCAGCAGGGGAGATCACTGTACTAACATTGGGTTGTTAGTACAGCGGCTCTGACCTGAGCTGACTTGCTTGGTTGAATAAAAAAAATAAATAGTGATGTGTGCTAGGCTTAAGTCACAATAGCAGCTGCAACCAGCAGGTTTGTTTTAAATAGAGTTGAGCGAACACCTGGATGCCCGGGTTCGGCGGGTTCGACCGAACTTCAAAAAAAGGTCTGGGTTCGTGAACCGGACTTAACCCAAACTTTGCCCGGATCCCGAACCCCATTGAAGTCACTGGAGACCCGAACTTTTGAGCACTAAAATACCTCTAAAAAAAACATGGAAAGGGCTAGAGGGCTGCAAATGGCAGCAAACTCATCTTAAGAGTATGGCAAGTGCTCTGCATACAAATGTGGATAGGGAAATAACTTAAAATAACATGAAAAACATAAAAATAAAAAATAATCATCTTAAATGATGTAGGAGGAGGACCAGGCCCATATGGAGTAGGATGTTGAGATGGCGGAGGATATGGCGGTGTAGGTGGAAGCGGCGGGGGTGGAGGAGGAGGAGGACAAGGCCCATATGGAGTAGGAGGTTGAGGTGGTGGTGGATGTGGCAGTGTAGGTGGAAGCGGCAGTGGAGGAGGATGAGGTAGCCAACACTGGTTTTTGTTTTTAACTTTATTTCTTTTTAAATTAGGGTACACCCCAAAAAGAGTGAGAAAGATCAAAAATGCACCAATGGCTGGGTTAGGCCGGTATACATGTCTATTCTGCACAAGGTACGGACAAGTCCTGTGGGATCCATGCCTGGTTCATTTTAATAAACGTGAGCTTGTCCACATTGGCTATGGACAGGTGGCTGCGATTGTCTGTGATAATGCCCCAAGCCGTGCTAAATTCACGTTCAGATAATACACTGGCTGCAGGGCAGGCCAGCACTTCCAAGGCGTAAAGGGCAAGCTCAGGCCATGTGCCCAATTTGGAGAGCCAGAAGTTGAAGGGGGCAGACCCGTCATTCAGTACGTCTAGGCGTGTGCCCACATATTGCTCCACCATGTTAGTGCTGGGTTGTGGTGCTGCTGGTGGAGCTCCTGTTGCAAGGAGAGGATGTTGTCGATCTGTGCCAGCTACACGCACAAGTGAAACACATTTCTCAGCTGCGAGTAGGTGACAGAACCTTACAGCAGTATTTGGCAGGGCATAATGCGCCTCTACAAATGTTGAGGCCAGAACAAGTACAGGCGTTAGTAGATTGGGTTGCTGACAGTGCCTCCAGTTCCTTCACATTGTCTCACACCCAGTCTTCTGCTGAAAGGTCAGAGTTGGCACCTGCAGCCGATGTCCATCAATCTTTCACCTCACCCCCTTGCAAATCAGCCAAGCAGTCTGAGCCCCAAGTCATGCAGCAGTCTCTTCTTCTTTTTGATGACTCTGTTAGCATGGTTTCCCAGGGCCATCCACCTAGCCCTGCCCCAGAAGTGGAAGAGATTGAGTGCACCAATGCCCAACCACTTATGTCTCAGGATGAGTACATGGGAGGACCATCGCAGCACGTCTCGGATGATGACGAAACACAGGTGCCAACTGCTGCGCAATTCCGAATTGTGGAGACCGACAAAGGTATCAGGGGTGAAGACTGCGTGGAAGATGATGTGGAAGCTGATGAGGTCCTCGACCCCACATGGAATGAACGTCATGCAGGTGATCTGAGTAGTTTGGAGGAAGAGGCGGTGGTCGCACAGAGCCATCAGCACAGCAGAAGAGGGAGCAGGGTGCAAAAGTGGAGCGGTCGTGCCCTAGACACTACGCCTGCTACTGCCCAACGCAGCAAGGGACCAAGCACACCAAAGACAGCTCAAAGGAGTTCCCTAGCGTGGCAGTTCTTCAGACAATGTGATGATGACAGGACACGAGTGGTTTGATTGCTGTGCAATCAGAGCCTGAAGTGAGGCATATACCTTCTCAACCTGAGCACAACCTGCATGACCAGGCATCTAAGTGCAAAGCAGGAGCTGCAGTGGAGTAGACACCTCAAAAACCAAGAAAGATCTCTGGCTCCTCCTGCTTCCTCTTCTGCTGCAGTCTTGGCCTCTTCATCCACCTCTGTAGTGAGACCGGCACCTGCCACCTCGCAAACAAAGGATCTGCCAGCAACACCACCACCTGGGTCACCAACAACCATCCCCACAATGTCCCATGGAAGCGTTCAGCTTTCTATCTCCCAAACACTGGAGCGGAAGAGCCCCTACCCACCCGCAATCCCTGGCCCTGAATGCCAGCATTTCAAAATTCCTGGCCTTTGAAATGCTGTCATTCCGTCTGGTGGAGACGCAGAGTTTTAAAAGCCTTATGGCAGGGGCTGTCCCACAGTACGCCCTGCCCAGCCGCCACTACTTTTCCAGGCAAGCCATCCCTTCCCTGCACAACCAAGTGGGTGACAAAATAAGGTGTGCACTGCGCAACGCCATCTGTGGCAAGGTCCACCTAACTACGGATACGTGGACCAGTAAGCATGGTCAGGGACATTATATCTCCCTAACAGCACACTGGGTAAATGCAGTGGCGGCTGGGCCAGAGGCGGATAGCATTTTGGCGCATGTCCTTCCACCATCGAGGATTGCAGTGCGCTTCAGTTTGCCTCCTGTTCCTAACTCCTCCTACTCCGCTTCCTCATCCTCTAACCACCTCCTTATCCTGTCAGTGTAACACCTTCACCACCAACTTCAGCACAGCCAGGGGTAAACGACAGCAGGCAGTTTTAAAACTTGCCTGTTTGGGGGAAAAACCTCACACCGCGCAGGAGTTGTAAAGGGGCATTGAACAGCAGATCGATGAGTGGTTGGTGCCAGTGAGCCTCAAGCCTGACCTGGTGGTGTGCGATTAATGGGCGAAATCTTGTAGCAGCTCTGGGCCTAGCCGGTTTGACACACATCCCTTGCCTGGCGCATGTGCTGAATTTGGTGGTGCAGAGGTTCCTTAGAAATTACCCCGATATGTCAGAGCTGCTGCAGAAAGTGCAAGCTGTCTGTGCGCACTTTCGGCGTTCTCACCCTGCTGCTGCTCGCCTGTCAGCGCTGCAGCGTAACTTCGGCCTTCCCGCTCACCGCCTCATATGTGACGTGCCCACAAGGTGGAACTCCACCTTGCACATGCTGGCCAGACTGTGCGAGCAGCAGCAGCCATAGTGGAGTTTCAGCTGCAGCATGCACGCATGAGTCGCTCTGCGGAACAGCACCACTTCACAACCAGTAACTGGGCCTCCATGCGAGACCTGTGTGCCTTGTTGCGCTGTAACATATGCAGACTAGGCCACAATGTAATATTTTTCCCTAAATGGGTGTTTATTGAATAGCGGAATAGAACTACAGTATCCAAAGGGTGTATCTCACAGTAAAATATGCAAACTAGGCCGCAACGTAATATTTTTTCCCTAAATGGGTGTTTACTGAATAGCGTAATAGAACAACAGTATAGAAAGGGTGTATCTTGAAGTAAAATATGCAGACTAGGCCGCAATTAATTTTTTTCCCCTTAGTGGGTTTGTATTGCAAAGCGGAATACAACAGTATGCAGTGGCTGTATCTCACTGTAACATATGCAGTCTAGGCCGCAATTAACTTTTTTCCCCCTAAATGGGTTTTTATTGCAATACGCAACTGTCAGGACTCTGGAGGCGAGCCTGACGTGCAGAGGGTAGCCTCTAGCTCACCGAGGGATGGAGCACAGATGAGTCACCCAGGCAGTAGATGCAGGTTAACCCGGTCTTCACCAGAGCCTCAGATGGTGAGGATGGATTTTGCTGCGTGTATAGCACCAGGTCGCGGTCCTCGGGTTGCCCTGCCAGGAGGTGAACAGGTCCAGATCTGGTGGCAGATAAACAGACAAGGATAAGGCAAAAGAGTGGTCACAAACAAGCCGAGGTCAGGGCGGGCAGCAGACAAGCGAGGTGAGGGACAAGCCAGGAGGTCAAACAGGAATCCAACTGGATACAACAGGTTTCAGGTTCAGGAACACAGGAGAAGCTGCAGATCAGACAGCAAAGGCACTGTGCTGCTGAGATGCTTAAATAAGGCAGCCTGTTGCCAATTAATGAAATTAGTCTGTACTAGGTTAACCCTTAGGTGGCAGATTCATGACAGCACTTTAGTGTGCACAGGGAGTGTTCCTGACAGCAACACAACAGTATGCAATGGGTGTATCTCACTGTACCATATGCAGACAGGGCCGCAATCTACTTTTTCTCACCTAAATGGGTTTTTATTGCAAAGCGGAATACAACAGTATGCAATGGGTGTATCTCACTTTAACATATGCAGCCTAGGCTGCAATTAACTTTCTTTCCCCTAAATGGGTTTTTATTGCAATGCGCAACACAACAGTATGCAATGGGTGTATCTCACTGTACCATATGCAGACAGGACCACAATTTACTTTTTCTCACCTAAATGGGTTTTTATTGCAAAGCGGAATACAACAGTATGCAATGGGTGTATCTCACTGTAACATATGCAGCCTAGGCCGCAATTACCTTTTTTCTCCCCTAAATAGGTTTTTATTGCAATGCGCAACACAACAGTATGCAATGGGTGTATTTCACTGTATCATATGCACACAGAGCCGCAATTAACTTCTTTCCCCCCCTAAATGGGTTTTTATTGCAATGCGCAACACAACAGTATGCAATGGGTGTATCTCACTGTACCATATGCAGACAGGGCCGCAATTTACTTTTTCTTACATAAATGGGTTTTTATTGCAAAGTGCAATACAACAGTATGCAATGGGTGTATCTCACTGTAACATATGCAGCCTAGGCCGCAATTAACTTTTTTTCCCACTAAATGGGTTTTTATTGCAATGCGCAACACAACAGTATGCAAAGGGTGTATCTCACTGTAACATATGCAAACAGGGCCGCAATTAACCTTTTTTTCCCCTAAATGGGTTTTTACTGCAATGCGCAACACAACATTATGCAATGGGTGTATCTCACTTTAACATATGCACACAGGGCTGCAATTAACTTCTTTTCCCCCCTAAATGGGTTTTTATTGCAATGCGCAACACAACAGTATGCAATGGGTGTATTTCAGTGTAACATATGCAGACTGGGCCGCAATTAACTTTTTTTCCCCCTAAATGGGTTTGTATTGCAAAGCGGAATACAACAGTATGCAATGGGTGTATCTCACTGTACCATATGCAGACAGGGCCGCAATTAACTTTTTTTCCCCCTAAATGGGTTTTTATTGCAATGCGCAACACAACAGTATGCAATGGGTGTATCTCACTGTACCATATGCACACAGGTCCGCAATTAACTTTTTTTCCCCCTAAATTGGTTTTTATTGCAAAGCAGAATACAACAGTATGCAATGGGTGTATCTCACTGTACCATATGCAGATAGGGCCAAAATTAACTTTTTTTCCCCCTAAATGGGTTTTTATTGCAATGCGCAACACAACAGTATGCAATGGGTGTATCTCACTGTACCATATGCACACAGGTCCGCAATTAACTTTTTTTTCCCCCTAAATGGGTTTTTATTGCAAAGCAGAATACAACAGTATGCAATGGGTGTATCTCACTGTACCATATGCAGACAGGGCCAAAATTAACTTTTTTCCCCCCTAAATGGGTTTTTATTGCAATGCGCAACACAACAGTATGCAATGGGTGTATCTCACTGTACCATATGCACACAGGTCCGCAATTAACTTCCCCCCCCCCCCCCCTAAATGGGTTTTTATTGCAATGTGCAACACACCAGTATGCAATGGGTGTATCTCACTGTAACATATGCAGACAGGGCCGCAATTAACTTTTTTTTCCCCCTAAATGGGTTTTTATTGCAAAGCGGAATACAACAACCGTATGCAATGGGTGTATCACACTGTAACATATGATTGAAAAGCTGAAAAATAATTGTCCCCTTAATTGGTGCTTGTTGAATAGCAGATTTGAAATGCAGTGTCCAAACACTGTAAGAGTAAAATATGAAGGAAAAAAGTTTTTTTCTTTTTTAAATGCAGATTAAGCAGACACATGTGCACTGAGGTTGCAGGAAATTGGCCGCTACACACCGCACGCCTAACAGGTTGGATACTGTTGTTGTTCTATTCTGCTATGGAATAAAAAAAAAACAACTTGAATGAAAAACTGAAAAATAATTATTTTCCCCTTACATTGGTGCTTTTTGAAGAGCAGGTTAGAAAAGCAGTGTCTGTCTAAAGACTGTATGTCAAAGTAAAATATGCAGGAAAATTTTTTTTTTCTTTTTTAAATGCACGCCTAACAGGTTGGATACTGTGGCTGTTCTATTCCGCTATTGAATAAAAAAAAAACTCATTTGAATGAAAAACTGAAAAATATTTTTCTTTCCCTAAATACTGAAAAATAATTATTTTCCCCTTACATTGGTGCTTTTTGAAGAGCAGGTTAGAAAAGCAGTGTCTGTCTAAAGACTGTATGTCAAAGTTAAATATTAAGGAAAACATTTTTTTTCTTTTTTAAATGCAGATTAAGCAGACACATATGCACTGAGCTTGCATTAAATGTGCAGCACCGCATGCCTAACAGACTGATAAAAGTTTTTTTTTTCTCCTTTCTCCACCTCACTGGCCTCAGGTCAGGGCATAAAGATCGTACACTGCACCCCCACACAATACAATTAAGGGAGATCGCTGTCAGATTAAAGAAGATTGTTCCTATCTATGCTTTCCCTCAAAGCAATCTCCAGCCTGACCCTACAGTAATCTCCTTTCTCTCCCTCCGGGAAAAAAGATTGTGCACTGCACCCCCACACAATCAAATCAATGTAGATCGCTGTCTGATTAAAGAAGATTCTTCCTATGCTTTCCCTCAAAGCAATCTCCAGCCTGACCCTACAGTAATCTCCTATCTCTCCCTCAGCAAAAGCAACAGGAACCTCTCCCTAGTATAGTTATAGCAGAGTGACGCACGGTGCTATGTGACTCCAGCTTATATAGACTCTGGGTCACATGCTGCACTGGCCAATCACAGCCATGCCATTAGTAGGCATGGCTGTGATGGCTTCTAGGGCACACTAGTTAAACGCTTGCTGATTGGCTGCCTTGCACCTGTTAAAACCACGCCATTAAAACCGCGCCGAAACATCAAATAACGTTACTGAACAACAGACAGTACCCGTACATACAGTGAAATGTTCTGGTTTGGGTCCGGGTACCGAATACCCAAAAGTCTGGTACGAACCCAAACAATACAGTCCGGGTTCGCTCAACCCTATTTGTAAACAAACCTTATTAGTTCCCTAGCAACCAATTAGTGATTGGTTGCCACAGTGATTACTACTTTCATTGACTACTCTCATTAGCTCCTGATTGTAAGTTTAGATAAGCACTGTCAGTGGCACCCGTACATACTCCCCAATTTACATTGGAACATGATTAACATTTTTTCAGCATAGAGTACAGTGCTTGTGAATGATAATCTACATATTTTGGCCACTAATTTGTTAATAATAAATTATGTGTCTCACTATTTTAAATGCTGAAACCTTCATCATTGAGGCCTTTACAATGTAGAACTTCAAGTTGCAGCCAAATATATATATATATATATATATATATATATATATATATATATATATATTTAAACAGATGGTAATGTTTGATTCCTAGCCTTCATTCTCGTCACTGGATAATGATGGCTGGAAAGGCAGTGGTAGTTATATGCTGCTTTCCCATTAATTTCTCACTCCCTGCTAATTTCCTTAATAAAGAAAAGGTGCAGGGTCAATTTGCACTTTGCACAGAGAAATTTCTGAACATTAAGTAATCATAGATAAAGTTTGTAATAAAAAAAAATCTTGCTGCATACAAATAATAAGTCGAGAATAATGATGTTAATGTGTTAAGGCCCTTTGCTTTGTAAATTTAAAATAGTAGTTAAAACTTTTCACAGCTTGCAAAGTGGGTGTAGGTCTATTTTATATATACTGTTTCTAATTAAAACTCCAAATTCAGCCCAGGCTACAGCAGTTTAAATGAAACACCTTTTCAGTCTGTGGCTATTATGTTCTATTTCTGAATGTGTAGATTTAGGTTTCTAAACCTTTCAATATGCATATTAAGTGGAAACCATTACAGATGAGTTCTACCCTATGGGTAAAAAAAAAAAAAAAGTGATGGGGAACTTTATTTAGCTGACACCCATCCCAGGTGGTGATTGTGTATTTACTAATGGAATAATACAATTTATTTTTTCAATATATAATAGCAAGCAGTTTACTGAATATGATAAAGATTTTATTTAAAGTGTATCTAAACTCAAGAAAATACCCTAAGATGGAGTTCCTGAATCAATTTCTTAGGCTTATTTTCCTGTATTTTCACCTGGTGACTCTTCTCTAGGTGACAATGTTCTCTCCCTGTGCAGTATCTATAAGGGAGCTGTGTTTTCACCATAGGGATGGACTACTGAGCACTCATCTTCTCCATAACATAGGGGTAGGTGTTTTATAGTCCACAGAGATGGCTGAGAATATTGATAACTGATAAGAGTCCGCACAGGCAGAGAGCACAGAAAGTCATTCGTTACAAGATTTCTGTCAGGATCAATGGGTATTTTTTATTAATTGTTTTGCATTTATTGAAAAGATCTAACAAAACACTTTAAATGGTATATTCAACTAATCAAAAGGGAGCAAATAAAATATGTTCATTTTTGGAGGTTACTGGATTTATACTTTAAGTGGTTAATGACGCAGCAAAATGAAATGCAGGTTTTAGGTAACAGTATTTATTTATAAACATTTATAAGGTTCTCTATATAAATATATTGTTCATATAAGTATATGATAAGTCACACAATGGGCCAATTTTACAAAGACTGAAAAAGGAAAGGCTGTTCTTGTTCCCCCTAGCAACCAATCAGATTGCAGATGTCAATTTTCAGGACACCCTTACAAAATGAAGCAAAGATCTGATTGGCTGGTATGAGTAACAATAATCACTTTTCTTTCCTTCTATCTTTGTGAATGTGGTCCAATGTCTTTGTTCAGTCATTCTGTTTGCAGAGAAAGTTATGTTTGTCATTTTCAATAAGAGCAAGCTCTTTTCTGAGGGAAAAACTACAGTAGAGGGTTTTTTACTCTTAGTAATATGAAGTTAACCTCTTCCTAACAGATGTCTGAATATGGCAAATCACACTACATAGTTAGATTTTTAGAAAAATAAATTACTCTTTGCAGTGAATGTTATATTTTCCATTTTAATAAGGACAAGCTATTGATTCGTGGGACAGGGAAAAACTACAAAAGGGAATTTGTTTCTCTCAATAGCATAAGGCTGATACTCTTTATGGACCTGTACTCTGAGGAAGCCATGCAAGGGAAACATTTCAGAGAACCTGGCTTCTCTACTGTGGAGAACCCTTGCATTTTGAGCAATTCCCTAATATATAAAATACTGTGCTGCCTACTCCTCTGGGTTCAATTCTATTCCCAGCCAGAAAAATTGGATTTCACCTGATGAGACAGTTCACTTTTTTTGCTTATTTACATTTGAAGTTAAGGACTTTGCTGATGTACAATAGAGAAATGTCTGGCTGCTAGCTACTTGCCTCTTGGAAACAGTCTATATCAGTGATGGCGAACCTTGGCACCCCAGATGTTTTGGAACTACATTTCCCATGATGTTCAACTGCACTGCAGAGTGCATGAGCATTATGGCACATGTAGTTCCAAAACATCTGGGGTGCCAAGGTTCACCATCACTGGTCTATATTAACCCAATTCTCGCTATCAATTTTCAGTCATTGACAGATGTTTACCACAGTGCTCATCAAACACAATCCATGGACTACATTTCTAATAAGGGTGTGGTATGTTACAAGCAGATACCTTTATAAGGGCACACTGCAAACTTGTGGGATTTTAAATTGAAAGAGTATTCACTCTTATAATGTAGAGAGTGAGCACTCAAGGAAGGAGGAATAGTTACAGTTGCCTGCACGTATGGTAATAACATTAAGCAACATTTATTAAAACTGCACAGCTTTGTACCCTACTGGGGTCCCTTGACTGCAAGGTCAATTTTATTGAAAAAGTGGAGTTAGCCTTTAAAACTAAATAGGCTAAAAAATATGTATTATCAACCAACACTATTATAGTTTGCCTTTGGGCCATGTAAATAAAAGGTAAACATTTTAAAGTGTTGTCTCCTGACAACTTAAAAGCATTACATTTCACATATAATTTCTGTTCCTGAGACTATGGTAACTTGGACATATTGTGAGGGCAAACCTCCTCAGCAGGCACATAAACAACAATAAAAATCTCACAGAGGATCTAACTCTTCCAGATTCTCTTCAACACAAACCAAAAATGTTGGTTTTATATATACTTTAGTTTGTCTCAACCTCTGTTACTGTCACTTTTGCCGGACAACTTGGTCTGCCGGACAACTTGGTCTGCATGTACTGTAAAAATAATGTCATGTATTTTTTGTATGCATAAACCTTATATCACCTCACCGTACTGATTTAAAAACTCCTTTTAGTTTAGATCCTGAGTAGAGATGAGTAAAACTTGAAGGGGTTAGTTCAAGCTGGGTTTGTTGAGCAACCTCATCTCAAAATATCAGCCAAACTTCCTACTTTGCTCCCTCTATGACCTCTTGCTCTCTAGCTCCCTTGTCACCTCTTCCCATACTCACATCTAGGACTTCTCCGGAGACTCTCCTATTCTCTGGAAATCCATACCCAAACCTTCATGCCTATCTAATGCTGCCTGTAGGCAATCCCTGAATATTCATCTCTTCTGGGAAGCCTATCCTGCCTCTTATTATCAACTGAATCCTACTTTCTCAAACAACTCACCCCCACCCGGTTCTACCTTTTATATAATTTTCTTTCCCTTTAGATTGTAAGCTCTTATGAGCAGGGCCCTGTTTTGAACTATATTGTAACTGTACTGTCTCCCTTTATTTTGTGAAGAGCTGCGTAAACTGTTGACACTATATAGATCCTGCATAATAATAATAGTATTAATAATAAAAACTAGAAGTGACATTTTCACACCCCCAACCTTGCACAGAAACCCACTGAAGTCTACAGGAGCTAAATCTTGTTATTTTTTTTCTGGCTTTTTTCAAGGTACATGTACCATTGCAAAAAAGAATATGCCCTACCATTTCATACAGGTTTAAGGACAATATTGAAAACACACAAATCTTTAAAATAACATGCTTGGGGGATGCCTTAAAATCAAAGATAGTTTTGCGAAACAGTACAATGTAGTAAAATAAAAGTGATGGTGCGCATTAAATAAGTGAGGAAAAAATGGTCTTGGGTTCCCCTTAATATTCCATCCAGACCCTTATCCAGGCATGCAGAAACAATAGTAACCAGGACAAATAGTAAGGGTGAACCTCCTCATGCTCGCTGCCTACCCAAGAAAGTGGGGGCATCGATAATGTATGCCCCTTTCCTGTCCCAACCAGGGCACAGGCCTTTCAAAACTGGCTTAACCCCCCCTTCCCCCGGGATCCCTTGATGGCATGTTTGACTTCAGAAGGGGCCTATGTGCTGACGTCACCACGTGGTAGGAGTGGCGTTTTTTTTTGTAAGTTTTTTTGGCCATTTTTATGCATATGTACATGTACTATTCTTTTACTCAATAAATACTACACTGTATGAGTGCTACTTTGGCTCCGAGTGGTGAGCTTCTTTAAACAATGTATACCCCACTGGAAGCGAACGTGGAACCAATGCAGTGGACTACATATTCACCATACCGCTTTACAGCAATACAAGGCTCACTTTGGCTCATTTTCTGTTGAGTGCATAGATTGGTGGAGGGATATCACTGTGGAAAAGCGTCTAACAACACTTTGGGTATATTGCCCCCTACTTTCAATGCTGGTACTTGGTTGCTGTTCGGTGAGTGTTCTGACACTCCATACTTACTATTGGAGGAGTCCGTGGGATTTACTGGATAACCCAGCTGTTATAGGACTGATGATTTTTCGTTTAGGTTTACCACTAGATTTTTTTAAATTTTGACTCAGCTCCACCTGTTGGACATTTTCATTAGTTTGGGCACTATATGTACCACTTAGTGCTGAGCACACTTTATTTATATTGTCTTTTGAAGGTTGTATATTCACCTTTTCCATGCCAGCTGCCATACACATTATTTAATCTAGCTCTCGCTATCTTTTTAATTTTATGCAGATTGATGTTGATGAGGACAACCCTGGTTTGGTGGTTGTGGAGTTGTTTGAAAGGGACATAAGAATCTGAGAGTTTTACTATGTGAATGAGTAGGTCATTCAATCACAAAAAAAAACCGGAAAAGTAAATAAACACATACTTTGGAAAAAATCCTTTAATACAAGTCCAAGCTTTGTAGATCCACATCAATCACAATGAATGACGCCCCCGACTCAAAAATTCGGGGGGATCCCACACCATTATTTTTCAGAGGATCCCCCCCCCCTGAAATTAATACCAGACCCTGATTTGAGATCAGGGTCTGGTAAGAATTTTTGGAAAAAATAGACTCTAAATGTCAAGAATTTTTTTTTTTTACATGAATTCCCCCCATCAATACCTTTTACTCTTGGTGGAGGTCCTCCACAAAATTAATTTAAGACCCTTATTATCCATGAGTGTGCCCCCTCCCCCCAAAACTACCAGACACCGTCTAGGTATGATTTTTGTTGTACTGTTACATTTGTCCACCTTAAACCAATGTAAGTATGCGTATCTAACATTTGAGGAACTGCTGCGGAAGGTGATATTTATTGTGGTAGTTGCCAGTGAAAACCGTAATCTGTGCTTCCCTTCTGCAATATTTGATACTTTCATTTCTTCTTACTTTTTTTAAGATCATTTTATTGCCATTACATTGAGGGGTAATGGCAGCTCTAAACCAAAAAATGACATGAAACACATTGCTCCCAGCGTTCATTCACTGGAGAAAGGCTTAGTGCCATGTTTGTCTTGCTTTATAGCCGCCCACATTTCTTCCACCAAAAAGTCCAAATTCGGCTTGACAAATATACATACATTTCTGCCAGTCAGGAGTGTGTGTGTAAATACCTCTGCTGCTGCCGCCGACATATGTTAGTGACTGAGAAAGTGTTAAAGAATTGGTGTTTTTTTGTTGTTTTTTTTTCATGTTGCCTTCAATATCACATTAAAGCTGGGTTCACACTTGTGCAATCACAGGCATCAAATGTGATTCGCACTGCATTGCTGTGTAGATCACATGCGATGTCTGTGCGATGCAAATTCAGCCATACAAACTGTATGGCTGAAATTGCATCACATTCACACCAAAATGGTACAGGACCCTTTTTTTAGTCCGCACTGGAATTGGATCGCATGCGTGTTCACACTTATGCAATCCAATTCCAGTACCATTTCACAGTTCACACTGCAATCTGCAAACCAATCTGGGGGTGCCATTACCTTTACATTAACACCCTCAGCTGTTCACAGATGTTAGTGTGAACCAGTGTGCGACTCAGGTGCGATGCGGGAACCGGAACTGAATTGCAGGGTTTCCTGCATCGCATCAGTGTTAACTGGGACTTAAAGGAGGCTCTCCCCACTGTATTTATTTATTTTTGCTTTGCTAAATGTCCCCCAGCTAAATGTTTCCAGTGCTCGGTTGCTTATGTTCCTTTTTGACAATAGTTTGTCAATTGGCCCCCAAAAATAGCCAAAATGTAACATCATGATTTATCCCCCCCATGGACTGCAATGAGATTTACAAATTTCAAAATGGAGGAAAAAAATCCACATAAATTGAACACAGCCATATTTGCTCATCTCTAGTGCTCATGTCAGCAGGAGGTTTTGCAATAACTTCAGGAAAAAAATATCCAAATGTAACACTTATCATATGCCCTGGATAGATTGGTTGAAAGAAAGGTTGGTACAGTTACCACCCTCAGTCTTGCTAAAGCTTATTGGTAGGTTCTCTCAACAGACTGAGCAAAGGAAAAGATGTTTTGTGAGATCAAATTGCTTATATCGATCTCTGGTCTCATTCAAAGCAATGATGGACTGTATTTTCGAACCCCACAAAGCATGTACTTCAACACATCTAAATTATGGTTTCTTATTTAGTCTTAAAGTGGTTGTAAACCTCTGACATAAAACAAAACATATCCCTCTATTATATGTACTTGTCCCAAGCCAGAGCACTGAGTGTCATTTCTGTCTGCTGCCTGGTTTCACTGCAATCTACATGATACACTTCTGACAAGTTTTCCTGACACCAAACCCAAAAAAAGGTGACAGGAGCAGGACCTCCAGAAAACAGTCTATGATTGACAACCTCAGCTCTGTTCCTCTATGTTGTGTGAAGGGGGTGTGTCCCTTTCCCCCCAATAATAAGCTGTCGCTAATCTCTGCAGGTTGTAACTCCATCTCACCACCCCCTGCTTTCTTAAGATCAGGATCTTCTGTAAATTCTAGACTGATCAGATTTCCAGCAGAGAGGGCTACAGATAAAAAGTTTATGTAGGAGGTTTTGTTTCATCTCTGTGCATCCCCTGAGACCAGTCACTTCACTAGGTATAAGTTAGAGCTTACGACCACTTTAATTGCGATTCCCACCTACGGAAGGTCCAGGCAGTTATCCAATAGACTGAAAGAATGGAATACAGTTATGCAGCATTTGAGCTAAAACATTTAAATGGGAGGGGAGGGGAGGGGGGGGGGGGGTTGCTGAAGACCCAACCAGTGAAAAAATAGAGCTTTTACAGAGATTGTAGGATACTGTATGTGATTTGTGCCTAAATTTGCTACTATAGCAGGTCTATTTACAGATCTCGCCAGAGGGTGCAAGTCCATTATGGAATAAAAAGAGAGAGCTTTTCCAGATCTTCAGGTAATATTTAGTAAGGGAACAATCTTAACCATGCCAACTTCAGTCAGTATTTTCTTTCTGATACCTCTAGGAGCAGCCTCAGGAAATAAATGGGATAAAACATCCAGTGTCATACTTCACCTGTGAACTCTCCTGCAGACAGGAACTATTTAAAAGTAAAAAGGTACAATTTGGCCATAAATTGAGTCAATGACGTGTTATCTTTAAGGTAGATAGTTCAGATTGATTACAGAACATTCTCCTCTACAGTGGATAGCTCAGAATAAAGGAGACAATGCAAGAGTCACAAGATGGTTTTGGCTCTTCAAGATTTTAAATTTTATGTAGAATACAGGCCAGGGACCAAGCAAGCTAATGCTAATGGTTTGTAATAGACCCACTGTGTATTGCTAAAATGTCCTACTTCCATCAGTTCTGAGCTGTAGGGGAGGGTATGTGAGGCACTGGCTGGCAGGCTTGCATTCCATGTATATGTGTCATGTAGCTTTCTCACATACAATGGTTAGAGAATCCAGGGTTTATAGCTGGTGTTTAGAAACACTTTTTTTTTATCAATTACAATTTTCTTATCAATTACAATTATTTTATTAAAATCCTAATAACATTTTCTGGTTTCCAGAGGCTTTGTAAAACTTTGGGTGGTACAAAGCCTTCATTTCTGGGTCAACATCTTACCTGGTAGCTGGACCTCAATACTAGTATTGTATGTACTGTCTTTATATACAAGGTTTGTCTAAAAAGTTTGGAGAATGGTCCAATATCTCAATGGCAACATGGGCCAGGTGTACGCGCATGCATATCCAGAGACACATTGAGAAGCGCCACCTAGCGTGGAGTACACCTAGGGTGGAGTACACATGACCCGCTGTGAACAGTCAAACATATTCAGTCGAAGAGGTAGGGTTACAGTTCAATGGAGCAA
Source organism: Pelophylax lessonae (assembly GCF_965119305.1). Classification (NCBI taxonomy): domain Eukaryota; kingdom Metazoa; phylum Chordata; class Amphibia; order Anura; family Ranidae; genus Pelophylax; species Pelophylax lessonae. The sequence goes on along the minus strand of NC_138771.1, from coordinate 295,445,473 downwards.
CGAGTGAACATCGAGTTCTGCTACAAATTGGGGAAAATGGTGATGGAGACACATGAAATGTTGGTGTAAAAGTGTACGGGACGGATGCTGTGAGCAGAAAATGGGTTTTTTACTACCAGTTTGAACACTTTCACAATAGGAAATAAGCAACTGAGGATGAACCACGTTTGGGTTGGCCATCGACAGGCAGAACCCCAGACACGATCGAGCAAGTGTTACAAATGCTGGCACAAGATCAGCGACTGACCCTACGATTGATGGCTTAGAAATTGGTCATTAGCAAGGGCAGGGTGCACATGAAAAAACACACATTTTGTAGACATGGTGGCAATCCACTAATGTGTGACAGTAGTTCTGTGATCGATTCCTAAAGAGGCCTTTTCTGACAGTTTCCAAAAGCTTTATGAACGTTGTCAAAATTGTGTTGTGAAGGATGGCGGATATTTTGAAGGACATTAAAGGAAATTTGTTTATATCTTCTGTTTTGTTTGTTTTCTGATACCATTCACCACACACCTTGTATGTCTTTATATATTTGACCTGATGGAGGTTCAGGGCTCTCTATCTCACTCTCTTTGCTGTGTGAGCCAACTTCTGGGTGAAAATGCTAAGTGCTGACAGAACACTAAAAAGGTACAAGTGCTGCCCGTTTGTTCTGGGGAATCTGTTAGGGGCCACCCTGTTAGTCAGGAACTGACATAAGTTAAGTTAGTAGCTCAGAACGTGTTTTGTTTATATTATGCTATAGACTTGTTGCACAAAGCCCCCCCCCCACATTGAAATTGTTTTGTTTTCTTCCTTGCCAAATAAAAGTTCAGGGCAAACTGATTTGGAATATTTTGGTTGTCCCTCTTTTGTGTATGCTTTACCATTGTTGATACCAGTTGATCCTGTCCTTACAATATATATAGTTTTATGGCTCAATAATACATTATTATTACAGTATGACAGTGGGGTAGTGTTTTCAGAAAACTAATTATGAGACAGCTGTGAACTTAATCATATGACTATAAAAAGTCCAAGCAAGTGAAGAATATTGCAAGCATAAAATGTTCAAGTCATATTCATGCTGATACTTTAGAAAGCTGCTGATGAACACATCTACATTTTCTTATGCAGATCAAATTGCCTTACACATCTTCTGGAAGGACAAAAAAAATGTATATAAATGTGTTATTGTCACATGTTCTTAATTTTCCCTTTAGTTCTTTAGTGTAACTATGGCAGCGCTTTTGGGGGTCACTAAATGTACCAAAGTTAATCTCTTAAATCTAGTATTTAAAAAAATTAGGAAATATTTTACAATGTAGCTCCATGGACCTTTTCCATGCTCAACAGTTTGAAAATATTAGCACTAATGAATTTCATAATTGCTCATGGGACACTTATCAGAATTAAAGTGAGTGAGACACATTTGCCATTGTTTTATTTCTCTATTTTCTTTAAGATACGCACATTTATTAAATGTGTAAAAATCGTTTTTGCTTATAGTTATTGGTTGGATAGAAGCGTGGATTAGTCCCCTCATTCCATCCAATTGTTGAATCCTTGGAGCTCATTGATCATCCCCTTCCCCCACTTTCTTCCCCATTGCTCTGCCCCCCAACCCTTCCTTTCCTTCACCTCCCCCCTCTTTTTTCCATCACTCCTCTCCTCTGGTTTTCCTTTTATTGCTATTCCTTTTCATTTTATATGTTTTTTTTTTTTTTTACTACTTTTGTTCCTATGACCCACTTTTCTGGTGCAAAATGCATGTTTTATAGAATAGCAACTTTCACCCTTGGTGGTCAAATGTTGGGCCTACCGAGGTAGGTGCCATCTTTCTTCCTATCATCTGCTGATCAGACACATTTTTTTACGTAAGGTACCATAGCTGATTTGATTTAAATGAAGTCTGAAGATTTTTATTCTCTTGATTACTATGTTTATGCCAGGTGTGGCATTTTTTTCATATCGTTATTTCTTTGCAACTTAAAGCGTAACTCCACTTTGGCTGAGAAAAAAAAACATTACCCTCTGGGTGATCTATGTACATTGCAAGGACTATAACAACCTGTGTTGCAGATTCCTATCTTTTTGTTATTCTGAATAAATCCATTTTTTTTGCACTGTGCCCCCATGCTGAGTGGGCCTAATGGGAGTGGTTTCATAATTATCAATCACCTGCAAATTTTGCTTGTTCGCTACCTGCCAATTTTGCGAACACATGGCGTTGTTCACGGCGGCCATATTAGTTTTCATTGGGGAGAAGTTTGACCCATGACACAGCTGTCAGGTGGAACGGGACAGCCAATTAAAACATTTCAGCACATGGACATGCCCCCTACCCTATAAATAGACCTGAGCTGTCGGCCATTTCACATTCTGCTTTTTGCCAGCTTAGGGAGAGGTTGCCTGTGCTCATGAGGGAGAGATTGCCAGACACAAATAGCTCTGTGAAGATCCACAAAAGTCCTTTTCAGGGCTGGTATTTCGGTATAGGTCTACTAGTATATTTTCAGGTTAGGGGCAGGGATCCAGTCGGTGCTTTAGGGGCAGTTGGAGATCGGCAGCAGTCACACAAATCGCTCTGTTAATGTCCACAAAAGTCCTTTTCAGGGCTGGTATTTCGGTATAGGTCCAGTCTCTCTTCAGTATAGGGACAAGTATCCTGGCTGTGCTTTAGGGGCAGTTAGAAATCAGCATCTTCAGTTACACAAATCGCTCTGTTAATGTCCACAAAAGTCATTTAAAGGGCTAAAATTTCGGTATAGGTCTATTACAGTCTCTTCAGTATAGGGACAGGTGTCCAGTCTGTGCTTTAGGGGTAGTTAGAGAGATCGGCTGCAGTCACACAAATCGCTCTGTTAATGTCCAAAAAAGTCATTTAAAGGGCTGCAATTTTGGTATAGGTACAGTCTCTTTTCAGGTTAGGGGCAGGTATCCAGTCTGTGCTTTAGGGGCAGTTAGAGATCGGCAGCAGTCACACAAATCGTTCTGTTAATGTCCACAAAAGTCATTTAAAGGGCTGAAATTTTTTTAGTATTGCTGTGCAGTGCACTAAAAAGGGGGGGGGGGAGGGGGGAATCCACAGTATAAAACACTATGTAGAAAGCATATTATAGTGGATTAGTAGTATTATTGTGCACTGTGCAGCATTGTGACAGGTGTGGTGACTGAGCGTTGCTGCAGCAATACTACACACAGTGACAAAAGCCCTTATAATGTATTATAACTGGTGCCCCCACCAATGCCCCCCCCCCCAATACCACATATTGAAGTGGGGTGTTATCTGATTATACTTTTACAAGTGTATTTGTGTGCTGCAACAATATTGCCTCTTTTGCTGAGTTAAGTCTGATACACACAGTGCCAAACTCACTGGCCAATTTTTTTGAACTGCTGTGAAAGACCAGTGGCCCCCCAATACCACATATTGAAGTGGGGTGTTATTTAACAGTATCATTTTCTAAGAGTGTATTTTATTCCTGCAAAAAATGTGGCCTCTTGCTGTGTAAACTGTGCTACACACAGTGACAACAGTTACTGGCCAATTATTTGTAGAACTGGTGTAATAAACCTGTGACCCCCCAATACAACAGATTGAAGTGGGGTGTTATCTGAGTATACTTTTACAAGTGTATTTGTGTCCTGAAACAATATTGTCTCTTTTGCTGTGTTAAGTCTGGTACACACAGTGCCAAACTCACTGGCCATTTTTTTGAACAACTGGTGTGATAGACCAGTGGCCCCAAATTCCACATATTGAAGTGGGGTGTTTTTTTAACAGTATAATTTTCTCTCCTGAAAAAATGTGGCCTCTTTTGTTGTGTTAACTGTGCTACACACAGTGACAACAGTACTGGCCAATTATTTGTAGAACTGGTGTGATAAACCTGTGGCCCCCCAATACAACAGATTGAAGTGAGGTGTTATTTAACAGTATACTTTTCTAAGATTGTATTTTAGTCCTGCAAAAATGTGGCCTCTTTTTCTGTGTTAACTCTGCTACACACAGTGATGACAGCTACTGGCCAATTATTTGTAGAACTGGCGGACTGACGGACCGGCAGATAGGGAGGAGAGGCAGGCAGAACTTGCATTGCACAAGAGGTACAAAGCAGACTGCAAATGTATCAGGAGCAAGCCATCAACCATGTACAGTCACATCTGGTGCTCCCAGGACACCGTCACATGGCTCAGCAGGGTGGGCTTTTTTTAATGTGTCCGTTGCTGACAACAGTGTTGCCATCTGCAGCCTTTGCAGTCAACGCATAAGTCGCGGTAAGCCCAACACTCACCTAGGGACAACTGCCTTAAGAAGGCACCTGAAATCCCATCACTGAGCCCAGTGGGAGCAATACCGTCAGAACCCACAAAGCCACACTTCAGGCTCTCACCGTCCGGCCTCTTCTCCTTCTCCTGTCTCCTCACTGTTGTCCAACACTCCACCTTCCATGATGCCATTGTCACGTTGTTCTGGAAAAAGGCAGGCTTTTGTGGCTCAAATGTTGGAGCGTAAAAAAGGTGTCCGACAGGTGTCCGACTACATCGGGTTAACGGCCGATGTGGACGCTCTGAGGAGTGATGAATCCCTGGACTACTGGGTGGGCAGGCTTGACTTCTGGCCAGAGCTTGCACAATTTGCAATGAAACTGTTGGCTTGCCCCCATCCAGTGTCCTGTCCGAAAGGATGTTCAGCGCAGAATTGGGGATCGTGACCGATAAGCGCACTCGCCTAGCTCATGACAGTGTAGACTACCTCACATTTATAAAAATGAAAGAGGCATGGATCTCTGAGGAATTCAACACCTGTGACCAGTAGACCATGTTTCACTGAAATTCCTCATGACAGTCCACAAATATCTGCCAGACCGCAATCCACCCACAACAATTCTTGGTCCTTGTTTTCGCTAAATACAGCGGCATAAAAGGCATTTCATGTCCATTGAATGGCTAATTTTTGGGGCCTATACAGGCCGACACTTACTTCTGTATACTGTGAATGCCTAATGTACCTCTAGCCATCAAATACACTACATTCTTTGCTCTCAGTTAAACCCATGTGAGCTATTTTTTGGAGCCTATACAGGCCGACACTTACTTCTGTATCCTGTGAATGCCTAATGTACCTCTAGCCATCAAATACACTACATTCTTTGCTGTCCGTTAAACCCATGTGAGCTAATTTTTGGAGCCTATACAGGCCGACACCTACTTCTGCATACTGTGTGAATGCCTAATGTACCTCTAGCCATCAGATACACTACGTTCTTTGCTGTCAGTTAAACCCATGTGAGCTAATTTTTGGAGCCTATACAGGCCGACATTTACTTCTGTATCCTGTGAATGCCTAATGTACCTCTAGCCATCAAATATACTACATTCTTTGCAGTCAGTTAAACCCATGGGGGCTAATTTTCGGGGGCCTATACAGGCCGACACTTCTGTATCATGTGAATGCCTAATGTACCTCTAGCCATCAAATACACTATGTTCTTTGCTGTCAGTTAAACCCATTTGAGCTAATTTTTGGAGCCTATACAGGCTGACACTTACTTCTGTATCCTGTGAATGCCTAATGTACCTCTAGCCATCAAATACACTATGTTCTTTGCTGTCAGTTAAACCCATGTGAGCTAATTTTTGGAGCCTATACAGGCCAACACTTACTTCTGTATACTGTGTGAATGCCTAATGCACCTCTAGCCATCAAATACACTACGTTCTTTGTTGTCAGTTAAACCCATGTGGGCTAATTTTTGGGGCCTATAAAGGCCGACACTTACTTCTGGAATCCTGTGAATGCCTAATGTACCCCTAGCCATCAAATACACTACATTCTTTGCTGTCAGTTAAACCCATGTGAGCTATTTTTTGGAGCCTATACAGGCCGACACTTACTTCTGTATCCTGTGAATGCCTAATGTACCTCTAGCCATCAAATACACTATGTTCTTTGCTGTCAGTTAAACCCATGTGAGCTAATTTTTGGAGCCTATATAGGCCGACACTTACTTCTGTAACCTGTGAATGCCTAATGTACCTCTAGCCATCAAATATACTACGTTCTTTGCTGTCAGTTAAACCCATTTGAGCTAATTTTTGGAGCCTATACAGGCCGATACTTACTTCTGTATCCTGTGAATGCCTAATGTACCTCTAGCCATCAAATACACTACGTTCTTTGCTGTCAGTTAAACCCATGTGAGCTAATTTTTGGAGCCTATACAGGCCTACACTTACTTCTGTATACTGTGTGAATGCCTAATGTACCTCTAGCCATCAAATACACTACGTTCTTTGCTGTCAGTTAAACCCATGTGAGCTAATTTTTGGGCCTATACAGGCCGACACTTACTTCTGTATACTGTGTGAATGCCGAATGTACCTCTAGCCATCAAATACACTACGTTCTCTGCTGTCAGTTAAACCCATGTGAGCTAATTTTTGGAGCCTATACAGGCCAACACTTACTTCTGTATACTGTGTGAATACCTAATGTACCTCTAACCATCAAATACACTACGTTCTTAGCTGTCAGGTAAACCCATGTGGGCTAATTTTTGGGGCCTTTTATGACCGACACTTACTTCTGTATCCTGTGAATGCCTAATGTACCTTTAGCCACAGAATACTACGTTCTTAACTGTCAGGTAAATGCATGTGGGCTAATTTTGTGGGGCCTATACTGGCCGAAACTTACTTCTGTATCCTGTGAATGCCTAATGTACCTTCAGCCACAGAATACTATGTTCTTAGCTGTCAGTTAAACCCATGTGGGCTAATTTTTAGGGCCTTTTATGGCTGACACTTACTTCTGTATCCTGTGAATGCCTAATGTACCTTCAGCCACAGAATACTATGTTCTTAGCTGTAAGGTAAATGCATTTGGGCTAATTTTTGGGGCCTATACTGGCCGACACTTAATTCTGTATCCTGTGAATGCCTAATGTACCTTCAGCCACAGAATACTACGTTCTTAGCTGTCAGGTAAATGCATGTGGGCTAATTTTTGGGGCCTGGAATGGCCGACACTTACTTCTTTATCCTGTGAATGCCTAATTTTTCAGACTGGAATTGAAAATCAATGGGTCTGTAAAGGTTCTGCCAAATTGTGGAATGGATGCGGACCCATTTTACAGATGTGTGAATGGACCCTATATGTATTAGACATGTATTTACTGGCTGCTGTCAGTTCTGGCTGATTTATGAAAAAATATATATATATATATTTTTTTTGCTGTAAAAAAAAAAAAAATTAGGGCAACTTTTTCAATTGCAATACTTCTTTTATGACATTGTCCATGTGCTGGGACTATTTGTGCACAGCTAGTATGTCTTTTGTGGCTGCAAATATGACCTAAAGGTTTTTAAAATTTGCCTCCCATTAAAGTCTATGGGGTCCGCTGCGAACTCGTGGTTCGCTGACTTTCGAGAAAATTTGCGGCTGACATTTGCGAACCACCCCGGCCGATGTTCGTCCATCTCTAGAGGGGATGCCAGAAATCTGACTTGTATCTTAGGTAGACTTTTTGGAAAATGTGTGAGCCAATCACACAAGCATGAAATTATGTTTCTGGGGTATAGTCAGTACACATTCTGTGTATAGAACACCTCCAGGTAGCCATATTGCATTGCATTTTCAGAAAATTACAGCGGCTGCAGATTGAAAAGGAAAGATCATTTTTAATAACGTTCAATTACAATATGACTTGTGTCACAATTGTATAAGTTATATTATTTTTTCTTCATTCACTTTTTTTTCCCCCCACGAAAGTGGAGTAAACTTTTAAATCATTATATTCTTGGGTTTCTTTAAAGCTTGAATTGGTAAATCTCAGTACCATATATATATATGTATGACGATTTTCTCTAACCCTGTGAACCACAAAAAAACACAATAATTAGTTTTATGTTAGATTCATAAATATTTTGTTTTTTAATGGACCTATAAGCCATGAAAAGCTTTATAGTTCAGCTCCAGGTTCAGCAAAAAAATAAAATAAAGTTGTTGTCAAAGTTAGAAAAGCAGCTCTGGTTTTAAATGATGCCCAGCATCATTAAGCTTATCTCCTTTGAGCCTAGTGAATCAAGGACACATCAGGCTGCTCTAGGATCACAGAAGAATGTTGCAGAGGACTTTTTTTCACATAATGTGCAACATTCTCTGCAACATTTAGCACCACTCACTGTCATAGGAAGAGGGCAAATTATGTCACGTGGTTGGACCAAATACAGCTGCATAAGTTATGTTTACTAAAAAAGAAAAAAAAAAGCACGGGGAGAGGGTTGCAAAAGGAAAGAAGAGGGAGAGGACTGTGCAATGCCCAACATTAAGTAGGATTCCAAAGTGAAATTATGTTAGGGGGAATTTACTGGTGCAGACAGAAACTGCAACAGCTATACGCAGTAACTTTTCAACTATTTAGACTGCATTTTTTTGCTTTGTAAATGCCCGTAGTTTGCATACATTGTTCAGATGAGGCATTTTACAGGAAGGTTAAGGGCATTCTAAGGCATGTTAGTTAAATGAATTATGATTTTTTATTGTTTCACTTTAAGCATTACAAAAATGAATCAATAATTAAATATTTCTGACTTCAATCCTAAGGCATTTTAGTTAACCACTTTAAGACCAGAAGGATTTGCCCTCTTCCTGACCAGGCCCTATTTTGCGATTCGGCACTGCATTACTTTAACGGACAATTGCGTGGTCATGAGATGCTGTGCCCAAATAAAATTGATGTCCTTTTTTTCCCACAAATAGAGCTTTCTTTTGGTGGTATTTGATCACCTGTTCGATTTTTATTTTTTGAGCTATAAACAAAAAAAAGCGACAATTTTGAAAAAAAAAAACAATATTTTTCACATTCTGCTATACGACATTCTCAAAAAATTTAATTTAAAAATCAATTTTTTTTTACATTTTAGGGCAATTTAAAAAAAATCACAATAAGTATATTTTGATTGGTTTGCACAAAAGTTATCTCGTCTACTAACTACAGGAAAGTTGTATGTCATTTTTATTGTTTTTTTTTACCAGTAATGGCGGCAATCTGCAATTTTTTGTGGGACTGCGACATTGCAGAGGACAGATCGGACCCCTGACTGACATTTTTGACACTTTTGGGGGGACCAGGGACAATACTACAATAATCAGTGCTAAAAATATGCACTATTACTGTAATAATGACACTGACAGGGAAGGGGTTAACATTATGGGTGATAAAGGGGTTAAATGTAAGCCTAGGGGAGTGATTCTAACTGTGGGGGGGTGTGGCTTCTAAATTGACCATAGAAACATGTGATCCTATATAGAAGGATCACATGGGCTCTGTGATCATTTCACGGAGAAGAACGGTCAGCTGTGTTTACAACAGCTGACCGTTCTCTCTCAGCGGGGAACGATCGCGGGTGTCAGGCGGCAATCGGAGCAGCCTGCCTGCTGTATCGCCTTCCCCGCTGATGAGTATGGGGATTTTCCTGGAAGCGGCTACCTGCCGCAGTATAACTGCGGCGGGTGGTCATTAACCGGTTAAAGGAATTATGATTTTTTTTATTGTTTCACTTTAAGCAGTACAAAAATAAATCAATGATTAAATGTTTCTGACTTCAATGGGGTTTTGATTTTTGATTCAGGGGCGCTCGACTGAATGACCTTTTCCTGCCACTGTTTAGAAGGCAGTGGACAGGACTAAGTGTGGCCCAGAGCTGACTGACAAGCCACATGCCTATGAATCAGCAATAGCAATGCTGATATCCAAGCCCCCTGAAACTTTTATTTTCATCCCTCAGGTAGTGCAAGCCAGGCCATAGTTCTTCTTTAAAGACCAATGGTTATAATTAAAATTTCTAAAATCTATATATATTTATATACAGTATCTCACAAAAGGGAGTACACCCCTCACATTTTAATAATAATTTATTATTTCTTTTCATGAGGCAACATTGAAGAAATGACACTTTGCTACAATCAAAAGTAGTGAGTGTACAGCTTGTATAACAGTGTCAATTTTCTATTCCAACAAAATAACTCAACACACAGCCATTAATGTCTAAACCGCTGGCAACAAAAGTGAGTACACCCCTCAGTGAAAATACCTAAATTGGGCCCCATTAGCCATTTCTCCTCCCCAATGTCATGTGACTCGTTCGTTTTACAAGGTCTCAGGTATGAATGGGGAGCAGGTTTGTTACATTTGGTGTTATTGCTCTCACTCTCTCATACTGGTCACTGGAAGTTCAACATGGCATCTCATGGCAAAAATCTATCTAAGGATCAGAAAAAAATAATTGCTGCTCTACATAAGGATGGTCTAGGCTATAAGAAGACTGCTAATACCCTGAAACTGAGCTGCAGCACGGTGGCCAAAACCATACAGCGGTTTAACAGGACAGGTTCCACTCAGAACATGCCTCGCCATGGTCGAACAAAAAAGTTGAGTGCACATGCTCAGTGTCCTATCCAGAGGTTGTCTTTGGCAAATAGACACATGAGTGCTGCCAGCATTGCTAAAGAGGTTTAATGGGTGGGGGGGTCAGCCTGTCAGTGCTCAGACCATACGTTGCACACTGCATCAAATTGGTCTGCATGGCTGTTGTCCCAGAAGGAAGCCTTTTCTAAAGATGATGCAAAAGAAAGCCCACAAACAGTTTGCTGGAGGAAAGCAGACTAAGGACATGGATTACTGGAACCATGTCCTGTGGTCTGATGAGACCAAGATAAATGTATTTTGTTCAGATGGTGTCAAGTATTTGTGGTGGCAACCAGGTGAGGAGTACAAAGACAAGTGTGTCTTGCCTACAGTCAAGCATGGTGGTGAGAGTGTCATGGCCGGGGCTGCATGAGTGCTGCTGGCACTGGGGAGCTACAGTTCCTTGAAGGAACCATGAAGGCCAACATGTACTGTGACATACTGAAGCAGAGCATAAGCCCCTCTCTTCGGAGGCTGGGCCATAGGGCAGTATTCAAACATGATAACGACCCCAAACATACCTCCAGGATGACCATTGCCTTGCTAAAGAAGCTCAAGGTAAAGGTGATGGACTGGCAAAGCATGTTTCCAGACCTAAACCCTATTGAACATCTGTGAGGGATCCTCGAATGGAAGCTGAAGGAGTGTAAGGTCTCTAACATCCACCAGCTCTGTAATGTCATCATGGAGGAGTGGAAGAGGACTCCAGTGGCAACCTGTGAAGCTCTGGTGAACTCCATACCCAAGAGGACCAAGGCAGTGCTGAAAAATAATGGTAGCCACACAAAATACTGACACTTTGGGTCCAATATGGACAATTTTAACTTGGGGTGTACTCACTTTTGTTGTCTGCGGTTTAGACATTAATGGCTGTGTGTTGAGTTATTTTGAGAGGACAGCAAATTTACAATGTTATACAAGCTGTACACTCACTACTTTACATTGTAGCAAAGTGTCATTTTTTTCAGTGTCACATGAAAAGATATAAAACAATGTTAACAAAAATGTGAGGGGTGTACTCACTTTTGCGAGATACTGTGTGTAAATGTATCAGCAGCTGTAATAATTATGTCCATGCAACATATGACTGCACAGAATAAAATACAGTGTTAGGATACTAAAAGATGTGAACTAGAAAATCTTACCACTAAACTCACTATTTAAAATGTATGACGATACACCCAAACAATATTCCAATCATTGTTAATGCAGCAAAAAATCATAAATTTAAAGTACAAAAAAGCATAGGAAGGTCTGGTCAATTGGTTACCTTAATCTTAGTAGTTTTGTCCACATGTGTATAATCCACTAATTTTTACACTGGATCTGGAAAACATGGTGTTTATTAAAACTCACCAGATTCTAACACCTAAATCCATAGGCAGGTCTAGTCTTAGTAATGCAATATTTGTGCTGCTGTTGGGAAGACACCATGACATTCCATTTTCCAGGCAAAATGGCTAGCAAATAGGAAACTCCAATAAGATATCAGATTTTGGTAAAACATTTGGGCATGTCATTTGTTAAAAATACTTTTAACAATTACAATTTCTGGAGTGAAGAAAAAAAGAGAAGGTAGAAATAAGAGAAATGCTTTATGGTGAGGTAGCTCATGTGATAAGAAAGTCTGGTAAGATTTGTTGGTTGGCCTAAGAACTGAAGGGAGTTGATTTCCTAAAAACAAAAAGTGCAACATCTGGTGCAGCTGTGCATGGTAGCCAATCAGCTTCTAACTTCAGCTTGTTCAATTAGACGTTGACAAAAAGAAAACAAAACTGGAAGCCAAATGGTTTCTATGCAGTGCTGCCCCAGATTTTGCAATTTCCAGTTTTAGTAAGGCAACCCCTACATTTTTTTTTTTAGAGAATATCTAAATCTCTAATCAGATATTTTTAGCACATCACTATATCAGGGCATCCTGGTACCTTCTTTGTAGAAACAAAAGAAAATTACCCTGCCAATGCTTCTGTTCGCACAAATTCTGGAGTGTTGTGTTTTTCTGCCCATGCTAGGATGTCCCCACGTCTCTTGTTTCATTTTCTTTCAAACACATTAAAAAACCAATAGGGTGGGTTGAATGGTATACGAAATAATGTAAACTGGCTGAGATGCGTTGCCCGCTATCATAGGTTTGGCTTCTCAGACTCGACCCCTCCCCAGTTTCTTTCTTCGTTTCTTTTTTCTCCCCATCCCCCAGTTTAGGGTTAATGTAAACCAACTGTCAGATCTCAAATATGGTTAATTAGTAATGTGTATCTCCTCAGATGATATATGTACACTCTGTTCATTATCAGTATCGGGAGCGGGCTAAAGCCCCTTTGTGTAGACTCCTGATATCTATATTTTAATTTTTTATTCTCAGCTGTTGACTATGTTTGTACATATGACTGACAGGTTCAATAAAAAACTATTGAAAGTAAAAAACCAATAGGAAGAATAGGATACCCTTGCATATACAGTAGACAGTGTAAATATACATCAGGGAATTACAAAGCAGAGATCTTCTCTCCAGAGCTTCCAAGAGATTTACAATTACAACTACATTGTATAAGGAGGTTGGATAGTGGGAAAATTGCATTGCTTTAGCTGGGGTACAACTATCCCTTACTGACCATTTAGGGAATCTATCACCTCTCATTCCAAATTTAACATCCTGTACTAAAGAGTGTCAGCATCCAACACAGTGGCTTGTGCTAGTTTTGGAATTGCATGGACAGTGATCGCTAAGAATGAATGTGACAAGTTACCCTAAATCTTTACCTTTAGCAAATGATAAAACTAAAAAAATAAACTTGCAGATTTTGACTTAACAAGTTAAGCAGTTTATTTATTTATCTTCTTAAAAACACCTTGAGCAGATTAGTAACCAAAACCTGATAATACAGCCATTTCATGGTCTGTGATGATTAAAACCTCTAAAAGATTTGCTTTTCTGCAGGATACACCACTGCATATCATAACTCTTACAGAGAAAATTTATCTTAACTTCTTAATGTAGTGGAAGGAATATTTTATATGGTTTGCTAGAATACAACTATTAATGTTGTGAACAATTAAATATGTAATGTTAAATTTCAGTTCCATTCAATTTTATTAATTCATTGAAAAAAGTTTGATATCCAATGCGGCTGAAAAAGTATGAAAGATAAAGAAAAGACATATTGAAAGTATCCATACAATTTTCACATATCCGTAATGTACTTTTGCATGGCAAATCTATTAAAATAAAGCAGAATTTTGTACAGATTTTACTGATGTTATAATGGAAGGTTCTTCTATGACCTTTCCTTTAGATAAAATGCTGCATTTCAACCACAGTCATGCACGTGCAAAACCGATAACCTCTTTTACATTTTATAATACAGAGCATCATGATAATTTAATCAGCTATGCATTGATATTATAAAAAGCAAATGTATCTTCCTGTGAAGAACAGATTTTATTTTTCTATATAATACAAAAAGGAGAGCCTTTTTTTCAGAACATGGCTAGAAATAGAAAACTTTAAGGTATATAATAGTTTTATTCCATGAAGGGCACATTTGTGTCTGAAGGTTTAATACGTTTTGTACTTAAAACTGCTTGACTTGTATTTTCTGAACACTGTATTGTATTATACACAGTGCCTTTGTATTACCCTTCACACTTTTATTTTACATTTTCTTTAGTGCCAATATCTGCTGAAGGAAAATCATAGCAAGTATACAATAGCTATTATGTTATCATTGAAACAGTAGACGGTCCCTTGATTTATATTACATGTTTTCTAGTATTCAAAATATTCAAAATATTGATTTCCTTCTGATCGCTATGTGAACAGCCCCATAGCAAGATAATGAGAGAGATAATGCCCAACTATCCCTTATTGGCACCAAATTCATTTTTTAATATTCCCTCCATAATTCCCTATATTTGGACCAGTATATCATCTGCTGTAAATAAATCAAATATTAAAAGCACATAAAAAATAAAATACATAAATAGTTACCAAAACTGGATTAAAAAATAAAGATATCTTGTTTGCAATCACCACTAGATAACTTTAATCTTCTACATTGAATGACACCTAGTCTTCTCGGGTCCCTAGTTCCTGCTCCTGGCCTTTCCCTCCTATCAAGTGCCCCCACAGCATGCAAATTGCTATGAGGGCACTTGAGTGGAGCTGCAGCTCTGTGTGTCCATTCAGACACGAAGCTGCCAATCGGCCCCACCCCCTCTCTTCCGATTGTCTCACTGACTTTGATTGACAGCTGCAGGACCCAATGGCGCTGTGGCTGTATTTCAGCCAATCAGGAGGGAGAGTCCCAGGACAGCCGAGGGACTCGTGGACATTGCTGGATGGAGAGGGGGCACAGGTTAGTATTAGGGATGCTGGGTGGGGCTGCTGCACACAAAATAATTTTTATCTTAATGCATAGAATGCTTTAAGATAAAAAAACCTTTCTGACATTACAACTAGGGTTGAGCAAACCCTGACTGTATTGTTCGGGTATAGACACGGACCCGAACATTTCACTGTATGTTCGGGTACTGTCCGTTGTTCGGAAATGTTATTTGATGTTTTGGCACGGTTTTATTGGCGCGGTTTCAACAGGTGCAAGGCAGCCAATCAGCAATCGTTTAACTAGTGTGCCATAGAAGCCATCACAGCCATGCCTACTAATGGCATGGCTGTGATTGGCCAGTGCAGCATGTGACCCAGTCTATATAAGCTGAAGTCACATAGCGCCACGTGTCACTCTGCTCAAACTATACTAGGGAGAGGTTCCTGATACTTTTGCTGAGGGAGAGATAGAAGATTACTGTCAGGCTGGAGATTGCTTTGAGGGAAAGCATAGGAAGAATCTTCTTTAATCAGACAGCGATCTACATTCATTGTATTGTGTGGGGGTGCAGTGCACGATCTTTATGCCCTGACCTGAGCCCAGTGAGGTGGAGAAAGGAGAAAAAAAAAACTTTTACCAGTCTGTTAGGTGAGCGGCGTGCGGTGCTGCACATTTAATGCAAGCTCAGTGCATATGTGTCTGCTTAATCTGCATTTAAAAAGAAAAAAACATTTTTCCTTCATATTTTACTTTGACATACAGTGTTTAGACAGACACTGCTTTTCTAAACTGCTCTTCAAAAAGCATCAATGTAAGGGGAAAATAATTATTTTTCAGTATTTAGGGAAAAAAAAATATTTTTCAGTTTTTCATTCAAATGGGATTTTTTTTATTCAATAGCGGAATAGAGCAACCACAGTATCCAACCTGTTAGGCATGCATTTAAAAAAGAAAAAAAAATTCCTTCATATTTTACTTTGACATACAGTGTTTAGACAGACACTGCTTTTCTAACCTGCTCTTCAAAAGGCACCAATGTAAAGGGAAAATAATTATTTTTCAGTATTTAGGGAAAAAAAATATTTTTCAGTTTTTCATTCAAATGAGATTTTTTAATTCAATAGCGGAATAGAACAACAACAGTATCCAACCTGTTAGGCGTGCGGTGTGTAGCGGCCATTTCATGCAAGCTGAGTGCATATGTGTCTGCTTAACCACTTTACCACCGGAGGATTTTCCTGCTTTACGTCCAGGCCACTTTTTGCAACTTGGCACTGCGCGACTTTAACTGACAATTGCGCGGTCATGCAACACCGTACCCAAACGAAATTTGCGTCCTTTTTTCCCACAAACAGAGCTTCCTTTTGGTGGTATTTGATCACCTCTGTGCTTTTCATTTTTTGCAATATTAATAAAAAAAAAACGAAGATTTTGAGAAAAAAAATTGACATTTTCTACTTTGACAGTTAAAAAATATCCAATATATTCAATTTTTGTCATATATTTAGGCCAAAATGTATTTAGCTACGTGTCTTTGACAAAAAAATTTGCAATGAGCGGAAGATTTTACCCCATTCCTGACCAGGCTATATTTTGCGATTCGGCACTGCGTTATTTTAACGGACAATTGCACGGTCGTGCGACACTGTACCCAAATTACATTTATGTCCTTTTTCCCCCCACAAATAGAGCTTTCTTTTAGTGGTATTTGATCACCTGTGCAATTTTACATTTTTGAAAAAAGAGCGACAATTTTGAAAAAAAAAACTATATTTTTCACATTCTGATATATAACATTCCCAAAAAAAATGTAAAAATCAAAATTTTTTAACATTTTAGGCCAATTTGTTTTCTGCTACATATTTTTGGTAAAAAAATCACAATAAGCGTATTTTGATTGGTTTGCACAAAAGTTATCGCGTTTACTAACTACGGGAAAGATTTGTCATTTTTATTGTTTATTTTTTTTACTAGTAATGGCGGCGATCTGCGATTTTTTTGTGGGACTGCGACATTGTGGTGGACAGATCGGACCCCTAACTGACATTTTTGACACTTTTGGGGGTACCAGTGACATTACTACAGTAATCAGTGCTATAAATATGCACTGTTACTGTAATAATGACACTGGCAGGGAAGGGGTTAACTTTATTGGTGATCAAGGGGTTAAATGTATGCCTCATGCTTACTGATGTGTGTGGGGGAGAGGATTGTGTGACACAGACACAGATCGCAGGTTCAGCTATGCTGAATCCTGTAATCTGTCACTGTCTGTCAAATAGGAGATCTGCCCGCTTTGTTCACACAAGTGGGCGGATTTCCTCACTCAATCCCCGACGATCGGGGAAGAGCGGCGGTTATCACCGCCTCTCCTCCCCTGGCCCGACTCTCGCTGTGTCTGAATACAGCGGGAGCGAGCCTCCGGGGGTGCGTGCGCGCCGCCGAGGGGGGGCGGGATCCAGCGACGTAGACCTACGTCGCTGGACGATAACGAGCCACTTTGCCTCAGTACCAGCTCAGTGATCGGTCGGCAAGTGGTTAAACTGCATTTAAGTAAGAAAAAAACTTTTTTCCTTCATATTTTACTGTGACTTACAGCGTTTAGACACTGCATTTCAAATCTGCTATTCAACAAGTACCAATTAAGTGGACAATTATTTTTCAGAATTTACAGTGCGATACACCCATTGCATACTGTTGTTGTATTCCGCTTTGCAATAAAAATACATTTAGGGGATAAAAAGTTAATTGCGGCCCTGTCTGCATATGTTACAGTGAGATACACTTATTGCATACTGTTGTATTCCGCTTTGCAATAAAAACCCACTTAGGGGATAAAAAGTTAATTGCAGCCCTGTCTGCATATGTTACAATGAGATACACCCATTGCATACTGTTGTATTTCGCTTTGCAATAAAAACCCATTTAGGGGATAAAAAGTTAATTGCGGCCCTGTCTGCATATGTTACAGTGAGATACACCCATTGCATACTGTTGTATTCCGCTTTGCAATAAAAACCCATTTAGGGGATAAAAAGTTAATTGCGGCCCTGTCTGCATATGGTACAGTGAGATACACCTATTGCATACTGTTGTATTCTGCTTTGCAATAAAAACCCATTTAGGGGATAAAACGTTAATTGTGGCCCTGTCTGCATATGTTACAGTGAGATACACCCATTGCATACTGTTGTATTCCGCTTTGAATTACAAAGCCATTTAGGGGGAAAAAAATAAATTGCAGCCTAGTCTGCATATATTACTGTGAGATACACCCTTTCTATACTGTTGTTCTATTCTGCTATTCAATAAACACCCATTTAGGGAAAAAATATTAAATTGCGGCCTAGTCTGTATCTGTACGTGTGAGATACACCCGTTGTATACTACTGTTCTATTCCGCTATTCAATAAACACCCATTTAGGGAAAAAAATTAAATTGCGGCCTAGTCTGCATATGTTACTGTGAGATACACCCTTTAGATACTGTTGTTCTATTTCGCTATTCAATAAACACCCATTTAGGGAAAAAAATTAATTGCGGCCTAGTCTGTATCTGTACGTGTGAGATACACCCGTTGTATACTGTTGTTCTATTCCACTATTCAATAAACACCCATTTTGGGAAAAAATACAAAATTGTGGCCTAGTCTGCATATGTTACTGTGAGATACACCCTTTGGATACTGTTGTTCTATTCCGCTATTCAATAAACACCCATTTAGGGAAAAAATATTACATTGCGGCCTAGTCTGCATATGTTACAGCGCAACAAGGCACACAGGTCTCGCATGGAGGCCTAGTTACAGGTGGGGAAGTGGTGCTGTTCCGCAGAGCGACTCATGCGTGCGTGCTGCAGCTGAAACTCCACTATGGCCTGCTGCTGCTCGCACAGTCTGGCCAGCATGTGCAAGGTGGAGTTCCACCTTGTGGGCACGTCACATATGAGGCAGTGAGCGGGAAGGCCGAAGTTACGCTGCAGCGCTGACAGGCGAGCAGCAGCAGGGTGGGAACGCTGAAAGTGCGCACAGACGGCCCGCACTTTCTGCAGCAGCTCTGACATATCGGGGTAATTTCTAAGGAACCTCTGCACCACCAAATTCAGCACATGCGCCAGGCAAGGGATGTGTGTCAAACCGGCCTGGTACGAGATTTTTCCCATTATCGCACACCACCAAGCTGGGCTTGAGGCTCACTGGCAGCAACCACTCATCGGTCTGCTGTTGAATGCTCCTCCACAACTCCTGCACGGCGTGTGGTTTTTCCCCCAAACAGGCAAGTTTAAAAAATGCCTGCTGTCATTTACCCCTGGCTGATGAGGAGGCGGTAGAGGATGAGGAAGCGGAGTAGGAGTAGTTAGGAACAGGAGGCAAACTGAAGCGCACTGCAATCCTCGGTGGTGCAAGGACATGCGCCAAACTGCTATCTGCCTCAGGCCCAGCCGCCACTGCATTTACCTAGTGTGCTGTTAGGGAGATATAACGTCCCTGACCATGCTTACTGGTCCGCGTATCCCTAGTTAGGTGGACCTTGCCACAGATGGAGTTGCGCAGTGCACACCTGATTTTGTCACCCACTTGGTTGTGCAGGGAAGGGATGGCTTGCCTGGAAAAGTAGTGGCGGCTGGGCACTACGTACCGTGGGACAGCCACCACCATAAGGATTTTAAAACTCTGCGTCTCCACCAGACGGAATGACAGCATTTCAAAGGCCAGGAATTTTGAAATGCTGGCATTCAGGGCCAGGGATCGCGGGTGGGTAGGGGGGTACTTCGTCTTCCGCTCCAGTGTTTGGGAGATAGAAAGCTGAACGCTTCCACGGGACATTATGGAGATGGTTGTTGGTGACCCAGGTGGTGGTGTTGCTGGCAGATCTGTTTACGGGGTGGCAGGTGCCGGTCTCACTACAGAGGTGGATGAAGAGGCCGAGACTGCAGCAAAAGAGGAAGCAGGAGTAGCCAGAGACCTTTCTTGGTTTTTGAGGTGTCTACTCTGTTGCATAAAATGCTAACCAAAACCCCAACGACCGAGGACCGAAGTGAGATATGGCCAGGACAAGGTATCGAAGGCTTTACAGATATCGAGGGAGAGGAAGCAGGAGGGAATGCGGCGTTGTCTAGCAATGTGGGCCAGTAGAGTAGCTCGTCTGACAATATCACTAGCTTGGCGAGACGGAATGAAGCCCGTTTGGTCTGCGTGAACTAAAGTTCCGATGATGGCATTGAGACGGGTAGAAAGAACTTTGGCTAGTAGTTTAATGTCTATATTCAGTATGGAGATGGGTCTATAGTTAGACCAGGAGGTGTGCAGTATAGAGTCTTATATGCAGTAGACAATGCAGTGCAGCCACAGGTCCCCCTGATTAGGTCACAGAGGCATTGCTGTAAAGAGTCCAGGGTTTTTTTTTCAGCTTTCTTACCTGTTTTTCATTATACTGGTGAATGCATGTTTTCCATGTTTTGCATCTGCAGTTTACAACTACTTAATGTATGATCATTTGGCTGATTTCCTATTTTGTTAAACTTTCACCAAGTAAGAATTTATCCTTCTGGGGGGGGGGCTAGGGCCCCTCCCACTTTTAGAGGACCATTCCTTTCATGACACCTGCTTCAAATATAAACATTCAGTTGTGAGAACTCAAGATCACATCCACTGAAAACATGCTCATGCAAACATGCTTTTTCGGTAAAAACCTCTATTTTTAATGAAATGACCTAGGGAAAAGGAACAAAAAAAGTTTGCTACATGGGACGCTGCATTTATATTATTATTGATTATGTTAAAGCATAAGATGGATAACGTGTAAAGCTGATCATAATTCATCAAAATTGTTCTCGTTCAGCAGGGACTGGCCACTAGTGTTGAGCGAACACGGACTGTATTATTCGGGTTCGTACCGAATAATTGGATTTTTGTTACCCGAACACGGACCCGAAAACTTTACTGTATGTTCGGGTTTAAAATCCGTGTTCGGTAATTTTATTTCCTGTTTTGTATGTAATGGCGCGCTTTTAATGGTGGGCTTTCAACAGCCAATCAACAAGCGTTTAACTGGTGTGCGCCATCCCAGCCATGCCTACTAATGTATTAGTAGCTGTGATTGGCCATCTGAAGCATGTGACCCATGTCTTTATAAGTTCGAGAGTCACAGCGTGGTGCGTCATTCTGCTGTAGTATAGGGAGAAAGCACACATCATACGTGCTGGCTGCTGATTAGGGACAGACAGTGAAAAATTGTGTCCGAAAAGAATGCAGGGACAAGTCGGAGTTTAGGCAGGGAAAGTTTTTGAGCATTTTAGGGACAGGCTGGAGAGATTAGGCAGGGACAGTCTACATCGATTTTGATGTGTGGGGGGTGGTGCAGTGAACCATCTTTTTGAGCATTTTAGGGACAGGCTGGACAGATTAGGCAGGGACAGTCTACGTCGATTTTGCTGTGTGGGGGGTGGTGCAGTGATCGATCTTTTTGAGCATTTTAGGGACAGGCTGGAGTGATTAGGCAGGACAGTCTACATCGATTTTGCTGTGTGGGGGGTGGTGCAGTGAACGATCTTTTTGCCCTCACTTGAGCCCACTGAGGAGGAGGGAGAAAAAAATCTATTTTTATCAGTCTGTTGTGTGCAGCGTTCAGCTATATTTTACTACAGATTGCTGTTCTAATCTGCTATTAAAAAATTAAGTTAAAGGGGATTTTTTTAAGAGCACTTGCCATGCTCTTAACTACGTTTTGCTGCCATTTGCAGCTCTCTAGCCCTTTCCATTGGTGTTTTAGAGCCATTTTAGTGCCTGAAAGTTCGGGTCCCCATTGACTTCAATGTTCGGAAAAAGTCCGGGACACGGACCCGGACTTTTTTTTCAAGTTCGGCCGAACCCGCCGAACACGGACATCCAGGTGTCCGCTCAACTCTACTGGCCACTGGTTGAAAGAGAGTAAATGAATCCCGTATGGCCTGCCTAAGTTTTAATGCTAAACCAGCTAGTAAGATAAATATCATCATGTTCCCAATAAACACATTTTATTATCATAAATACCAACTCCTAAATATGGCAAAATGTTTTCAAAATGCATACAGGCAGTCCTTGAGTTACATTCATCTGATTTACCTATGACTCATACTTATGAAGCAGGATTTCCAGGCATTGGGCCTGATGTGGGTCTGCTATGGTTACCTTTGACACCTTCAGCCCATTTAAGCTGAATACCCAAGTGTGAGATTTGAGTCAAGGACCAGTCCGGCATCTTTGGTTTGTTTTGTTTATTTGATATTGGGGATGGGAGAAGGGAATGAGTGGGATACTCCTCTGGCTCAACTAGGTACAAATGGACACTTTGGAGAAAAATGCCTTTCAGAGCTGTCTTGACGCCGGCTGGATGCCGACCAACGCTTGCTAGCGCTTGAAAAACACTAACTTGCTGTACTGTACTTGAACTTGACTTCTGACACTCTGGTTAGCTCAAAAGTCCTGGACTGTACTGAGAACTGATTTTTGATGCTCTGGTTAGCTCAAAAGTCCTGAACACTGCTCCCTCCAGTCCTTCCCGTCTGAGGTAGCTTTTGTAACTGCTTCTGCTGCTGCAACTCTCAACACTGTACACTGCACACTGCACGCTGTACACTTTAACACTTCAGGGCCCAATCGCTGGCGCCTCCTCTATATTTCAGGGTCCTTTCACTAGGCACCCCCTCTACACTTCAGGGTCCTCTCACTAGGCACCCCCTCTAGGATTCAGGGTCCATACACTGGCACCCCCTTTACTCTTCAGGGTCAACACTGGCACCCCCTTTACACTTGCTCCTGCACCGGCTAGCTAGCTCCTGGATCCCTCTGTCCTTCACCGGAGTGGTCCCCTCTCACTAGGCAGACCCCCAGGGGAAGTTTGCAGTACTCACAAACTGGGAATGCTTTCCTCAAACTTGACCCCTCTCAGCTCCACCTGTCCTCGGCACACTGGATTCTCTCTGCAGCTCAGCTCAGCCCTCTGTCCCCTCAGGCAAGCCGTCTGGGACACCCGATTCCTCTGACAGGAGGAGAGACAGTCGTACTCTCCCTCCTGGGACTCTGCTTGCCACCAAAGACGCTGTGTCATGTACTCCCCTCAAACTTATACCCTCTCCCAGAATGCTGTGCGGCAGAATCTGCCTTTCTGGGGTAGATACAGGCATGAGTGTGCCATTGGCTGGGTTTCCTCCACTGCCCAATGTGAACCCTCTCATGGAGCACAGTGGGGAGACGCCCCAGTCTCAACAGCTACACCTGGGAGACATGACAGCCCAGCTGAAAATTATGGCCCTGCTAATAAGAAGACAAGGCCCACTATACTTTACCTAGCACCTACCTTGTAGGGTGCTATACTTACAAACAGAGGAAGCAACAGGAAGTGAGAGGAAATCTCCCCCTAGGAAGATACATTCACTCTTGTAAGAGTTATCATGGGAAAAGGTGTCTCCACTGAAGCTTTAACACCAATCCTTGTTTCGACGACAATGCAAAATTCTCAAAAATCCAATTGTCACAGGGACAGATAGTAAGGTGAAATCTTCTAAACAAGGGCACAGACAGCAAATCAAATGTTACAGGGGTGTTAACCCTTACCCATGCTATCCAAAACTTAAAAATTATTTTTGGCTGGAGTTACACTTATACCTGTTATAACTTACATATAAATTCAACTTAAGAACAAACCTACAGAACATCTTCTTTGTAACCCTGGGGACTCCCTGTACTTTGATTTATGGAGGTTTGTACTGATGATGGAGGTATAAAGAAAGCTTTTTACTTACAAAGAGATCCAAAACTGTTTCTTAATGTTCTTAATGGTATCCCATGGTTGATGTCTATTGTGATAATACAGTGTGTGACTTTTTGAATTTCCTATCAAACTGACTGAAGTGAACGTTCTTGGTAACAGTAGACTCAAGGGCAGTAGCGTGCTTTGAAAAGGACATCACTGCATCATGAATGGTGGTGTTATCATGCTTTACAGAGGAAATTTTCTGTATCACATCAGGGTCCTACTATCATTTATATTTCTGCTTATTTGTAGAATTCTGAATAAAATAGTCTACACTTTTTCAGGGATCATATTTTGCAAAGCTTAAATATATGAGATGAGAAAGAAAATTATTGGAGCATATGCTGATTTATATTTAGCATTCAAATAACTAACATTTATTTATTTTTTTTGAGTGCAGCCTTTGAGAAAAGCTAGAAGAAAGCTTTGAATTTTCACTTAACTGTATACCTAGGTCTCTAATAGGAGTTTTTTTTTCCTTTTACTGTATTATGCTATTTATACATTTATTATGTTCTGTATTTTTAAGGCAATGCCTCTCTAGCACAATTATAGGAGGGTTGTGTAAGTTAATAAGAATTCATGATTTACCCTAGGAGGTGAATTTTCACAAATAGATTTATGTCAACTTATACAGTGATGTTTAAACTTTAAAATTAGTTCTGTCAACGTAACCTCAATTTGTGTGTCTTGCCTGAGGCATTTTTCAGTTTCTCTCCATCTAGTTTCCAAAATTTCCTGTGCAGAAATTAGGTCCTTTTTTTAGATTATAGTTTGGGAACCATGAAGAAAAAACATTTTCTGTCATATTTGCTAAAGAATAACAACAATTCTAGCTGTAGGCACATATTGAATCTTCCCTTCAGCCACTTATTGCTTTTGGCTGCACTATGTTAGTAAGGATAGGTTCAATTGTGGTAAAGCTGAATTCTGGGCACAAAAACTTCCATTCAAAGATATATTTTTGGCTATTGAGGAATAGAAGTCTGCTCTGTGTGTACCAAATGCCTTTGCAAACCCAGATATTACCATATAAAAGTAACTGTGACTTTATCACTGTGCTGGACATAACATGCAGATAATTACAGGAGAGGGTGGATACAAAGCCAGTTACTCTGCACAAGGAGAGAGAGAAAGGCCCCTTTCAATTAGGTGCCTCCATCTTGCGAATTCCACTTTTTTAGCGGTGGATCGATCCACTGTTTTCCGCTAAGCAGGAGGATGACAGGTCCTGTCCTCTCTGCTGTGCAGAGCGAGCACAGACATAATTCCGCTCTCCTCTATGGAGATTGCCTGTCTGTTTTCATCCGATACTATTCGATCCACCAGACGAATAGACAGATAGAAATAAGGTTATATATTACAGTGCAATGCAATTGCTTCATTCAACATAATTCATAATCATCAATGCACAAGTGCAAAAACAAATAATAATCATCAAATTGAAAAAAATAAAAATTAAATGTCTCTAATAGTCTTTCAATCAACTGTATGTACATAAGATATCGTTACGCCATCCTATAGGAAGCCCAATAGAAGGGTGCAATGCGTATATAGGTGGGAGGATCCGAGCCTGTGACATCATACAAACGATATCCGCGTATCAGCGGTGAGCTGAGGATCTTGAAACACCTGTTTTATGTGTGATCTATATAAGTGAGTTTTTATCCCTGTTCTAAAGTAAATAAAAGATTGTGTAAACAGAGAGCACTATGGTTTTCCCCGTTTTCATTTCATGCCATGAACTAATGGATGAGGAGTAGTGTTGAGCGAACACGGACTGTATTATTCGTGTTCGTACCGAATAATTGGATTTTTTGTACCCGAACACGGACACGGACACTTTACTGTATGTTCGGGTAAAAATCCGTGTTCGGTCGTTTTATTTCCGGGTTTTGCATGCTTTGGCGCTCTTTTCATGGCGGGCTTTCAACAGCCAATCAACAATCGTTTAACTGGTGTGCCTTAAGCCATCCCAGCCATGCCTGCAAATGTCTCAGTAGCTGTGATTGGCCGTCTGAAGCATGTGACCAAGTCTTTATAAGTTCGAGGCAGCCGCAGCGGCGTCATTATGCTGCTTAGATTCAGGGACAGAGCACACATCAACGTGCTGGCTGCTGATTAGGGAAAGATAGGCAGGAAAAAACCATTTGTGTCCGGATAGAATTGAGGGACAGGTCGGAGTGTTTAGGCAGGGCGAGTTGTAGGCATTTTAGGGATAGAGTCTGCTGAATTATAGGGTCAGTGTCTTCTACAAACTACAATCGATATTGCTGTGTGGGGGGTGGGGTGAATCTGCACTCAATCCTGATCTACGATCTCTTCTCAATCCTGTTAGGGACAGAGTCTGCTGAATTTTAGGGAAACTGTGTTCTACAAACTACAATCGATATTGCTGTGTGGTGTGGGATTGGAGATAGGCAGGTGTCAGTGATCCACATCCATTTTTCTGTGTGTGAGCTGCAGTGAACACAATCTTTTTGGGCTGCAGTGAACACAATCTTTTTGGGCTGCAGTGAACACAATCTTTTTGGGCTGCAGTGAACACAATCTTTTTGGGCTGCAGTGAACACAATCTTTTTGGGGTGCAGTGAACAAAATCTTTTTGGGGTGCAGTGAACACAATCCTTTTTGGTGTGCAGTGAACACAATCTTTGTGGGGTGCAGTGAACAAAATCCTTTGTGGGGTGCAGTGAACACAATCTTTTTGGGGTGCAGTGAACAAAATCCTTTTTGGGGTGCAGTGAACAACATCCTTTTTGGGGTGCAGTGAACACAATCTTTTTGGGGTGCAGTGAACAAAATCCTTTGTGGGGTGCAGTGAACACAATCTTTTTGGGGTGCAGTGAACACAATCTTTTTGGGGTGGAGTGAACAACATCCTTTTTGGGGTGCAGTGAACAAAATCCTTTTTGGGGTGCAGTGAACAAAATCATTTTTGGGGTGCAGTGAACACAATCTTTTTGGGGTGCAGTGAACACAATCTTTGTGGGGTGCAGTGAACACAATCTTTTTGGGGTGGAGTGAACAACATCCTTTTTGGGGTGCAGTGAACAACATCCTTTTTGGGGTGCAGTGAACACAATCTTTTTGGGGTGCAGTGAACACAATCTTTGTGGGGTGCAGTGAACACAATCTTTTTGGGGTGGAGTGAACAACATCCTTTTTGGGGTGCAGTGAACAACATCCTTTTTGGGGTGCAGTGAACACAATCTTTTTGGGGTGCAGTGAACACAATCTTTGTGGGGTACAGTGAACAGAATCTTTGTGGGGTGCAGTGAACACAATCTTTGGGGGGTACAGTGAACACAATCTTTGTGAGGTGCAGTGAACACAATCTTTGTGGGGTGCAGTGAACACAATCATTGTGGGGTGCAGTGAACTCAATCTTTGTGGGGTACAGTGAACACAATCTCATACTTCTGAAGGTTTGAGGGTGCTGCCTGTTCCATACTCCCCCTACTCCTCATCTAGCCTTTTAGGGGTACAAACAATAGTAATTGGGGCCTAGTGTGGTTGTGTACGTGTGATATACATACACTTTTTTGGGATCATATTTTCTATTCCGCTATTTAATCAAAAACCTTTGGGGATCAGTTAAATTGGGGGATAGTCTGTGTTGGTACGTGTGAGAGAGATCCACCTTTCCAAGTTGTTGGGGTTCATCTCATACTTCTGAAGGTTTGAGGGTGCTGCCTGTTCCATACTCCCCCTACTCCTAGCCTTTTAGGGGTACAAACAATAGTAATTGGGGCCTAGTGTGGTTGTGTACGTGTGATATACATACACTTTTTTGGGATCATATTTTCTATTCCGCTATTTAATCAAAAACCTTTGGGGATCAGTTAAATTGGGGGATAGTCTGTGTTGGTACGTGTGAGAGAGATCCACCTTTCCAAGTTGTTGGGGTTCATCTCATACTTCTGAAGGTTTGAGGGTGCTGCCTGTTCCATACTCCCCCTACTCCTAGCCTTTTAGGGGTACAAACAATAGTAATTGGGGCCTAGTGTGGTTGTGTACGTGTGATATACATACACTTTTTTGGGATCATATTTTCTATTCCGCTATTTAATCAAAAACCTTTGGGGATCAGTTAAATTGGGGGATAGTCTGTGTTGGTACGTGTGAGAGAGATCCACCTTTCCAAGTTGTTGGGGTTCATCTCATACTTCTGAAGGTTTGAGGGTGCTGCCTGTTCCATACTCCCCCTACTCCTAGCCTTTTAGGGGTACAAACAATAGTAATTGGGGCCTAGTGTGGTTGTGTACGTGTGATATACATACACTTTTTTGGGATCATATTTTCTATTCCGCTATTTAATCAAAAACCTTTGGGGATCAGTTAAATTGGGGGATAGTCTGTGTTGGTACGTGTGAGAGAGATCCACCTTTCCAAGTTGTTGGGGTTCATCTCATACTTCTGAAGGTTTGAGGGTGCTGCCTGTTCCATACTCCCCCTACTCCTAGCCTTTTAGGGGTACAAACAATAGTAATTGGGGCCTAGTGTGGTTGTGTACGTGTGATATACATACACTTTTTTTGGATCATATTTTCTATTCCGCTATTTAATCAAAAACCTTTGGGGATCAGTTAAATTGGGGGATAGTCTGTGTTGGTACGTGTGAGAGAGATCCACCTTTCCAAGTTGTTGGGGTTCATCTCATACTTCTGAAGGTTTGAGGGTGCTGCCTGTTCCATACTCCCCCTACTCCTAGCCTTTTAGGGGTACAAACAATAGTAATTGGGGCCTAGTGTGGTTGTGTACGTGTGATATACATACACTTTTTTGGGATCATATTTTCTATTCCGCTATTTAATCAAAAACCTTTGGGGATCAGTTAAATTGGGGGATAGTCTGTGTTGGTACGTGTGAGAGAGATCCACCTTTCCAAGTTGTTGGGGTTCATCTCATACTTCTGAAGGTTTGAGGGTGCTGCCTGTTCCATACTCCCCCTACTCCTAGCCTTTTAGGGGTACAAACAATAGTAATTGGGGCCTAGTGTGGTTGTGTACGTGTGATATACATACACTTTTTTTGGATCATATTTTCTATTCCGCTATTTAATCAAAAACCTTTGGGGATCAGTTAAATTGGGGGATAGTCTGTGTTGGTACGTGTGAGAGAGATCCACCTTTCCAAGTTGTTGGGGTTCATCTCATACTTCTGAAGGTTTGAGGGTGCTGCCTGTTCCATACTCCCCCTACTCCTCATCTAGCCTTTTAGGGGTACAAACAATAGTAATTGGGGCCCAGTGTGGTTGTGTACGTGTGATATACATACACTTTTTTGGGATCATATTTTCTATTCCGCTATTTAATCAAAAACCTTTGGGGATCAGTTAAATTGGGGGATAGTCTGTGTCGGTACGTGTGAGAGAGATCCACCTTTCCAAGTTGTTGGGGTTCATCTCATACTTCTGAAGGTTTGAGGGTGCTGCCTGTTCCATACCCCCCCTACTCCTCATCTAGCCTTTTAGGGGTACAAACAATAGTAATTGGGGCCTAGTGTGGTTGTGTACGTGCGAGATACATACACTTTTTTTGATCATATTTCCTATTCCGCTATTCAATAAAAACCTTTGAGGATCAATTGAATTGCGGGATAGTCTGTGTCGGTACGTGTGAGAGAGATCCACCTTTCCAAGTTGTTGGGGTTCATCTCATACTTCTGAAGGTTTGAGGGTGCTGCCTGTTCCATACTCCCCCTACTCCTCATCTAGCCTTTTAGGGGTACAAACAATAGTAATTGGGGCCCAGTGTGGTTGTGTACGTGTGATATACATACACTTTTTTTGGATCATATTTTCTATTCCGCTATTTAATCAAAAACCTTTGGGGATCAGTTAAATTGGGGGATAGTCTGTGTTGGTACGTGTGAGAGAGATCCACCTTTCCAAGTTGTTGGGGTTCATCTCATACTTCTGAAGGTTTGAGGGTGCTGCCTGTTCCATACTCCCCCTACTCCTCATCTAGCCTTTTAGGGGTACAAACAATAGTAATTGGGGCCCAGTGTGGTTGTGTACGTGTGATATACATACACTTTTTTGGGATCATATTTTCTATTCCGCTATTTAATCAAAAACCTTTGGGGATCAGTTAAATTGGGGGATAGTCTGTGTCGGTACGTGTGAGAGAGATCCACCTTTCCAAGTTGTTGGGGTTCATCTCATACTTCTGAAGGTTTGAGGGTGCTGCCTGTTCCATACCCCCCCTACTCCTCATCTAGCCTTTTAGGGGTACAAACAATAGTAATTGGGGCCTAGTGTGGTTGTGTACGTGCGAGATACATACACTTTTTTTGATCATATTTCCTATTCCGCTATTCAATAAAAACCTTTGAGGATCAATTGAATTGCGGGATAGTCTGTGTCGGTACGTGTGAGAGAGATCCACCTTTCCAAGTTGTTGGGGTTCATCTCATACTTCTGAAGGTTTGAGGGTGCTGCCTGTTCCATACTCCCCCTACTCCTCATCTAGCCTTTTAGGGGTACAAACAATAGTAATTGGGGCCCAGTGTGGTTGTGTACGTGTGATATACATACACTTTTTTTGGATCATATTTTCTATTCCGCTATTTAATTTAACTGGGCCTCCATGCGAGACCTGTGTGCCTTGTTGCGCTGTTTTGAGTACTCCACCAACATGGCCAGTGGCAATGACGCCGTTCTCAGCTTAACTATCCCACTTCTATGCCTCCTTGAAAAAACAATTCGGGCGATGATGGAAGAGGATGTGGCACAGGATGAGGAGGAGGAGGAGGATGAAGAGGTAACATTTCCAAGGCTTTCAGGGCAGTCATTCGCAAGGGGCTCCGAGGGTGGGTTCCTGCACACGCAAACGCCAGGGACGCAATTGTCCAGCAGGGGCACAGTTCTGGAGGATGAGGAGGATGAGGAGGAGGAGGAGCTGGAGGAGGAGATGGAACCATGTTCACAGCAGGGTGGCACCCAGGCCAGCTCATGGCCATCACTGGTGCGTGGCTGGGGGGATACAGAGGACACGGACGATACACCTCCCACAGAGGACAGCCTTTCGTTGCCTCTGGGCAGCCTGGCACACATGAGCGATTACATGCTGCAGTGTCTCCACAACGACCGCCGAGTTGCCCACATTCTAACTTGTGCTGATTACTGGGTGGCCACGCTGCTGGATCCCCGTTACAAGGACAACGTACCGTCCTTAATTCACTCACTGGAGCGCGATCGCAAGATGCGCGAGTACAAGCGCACGCTGGTAGACGCCATGCTGCTGGCATTCCCATCTGACAGCGGGGCCACAGTGGAAGCACAAGGCAGAGGAGGAGGAGGAGGAGGTCGCCAACGCAACCAGGGCACCGCCAGCACCTCAGAAGGCAGGGTTAGCATGGCCGAAATGTGGAAAAGCTTTGTCAGCACGCCACAACAAACAGCAGCACCAGCAGCTCAGATGGAACGTCTTAGCAGGAGGCAGCATTTTACCAACATGGTGGAGCAGTATGTGTGCACACGCCTACATGTAGTGAATGACGGGTCTGCCCCCTTCAACTTCTGGGTCTCCAAATTGGGCACATGGCTTGAGCTTGCCCTTTACGCCTTGGAGGTGCTGGCGTGCCCTGCAGCCAGTGTATTATCTGAACGGGTATTTAGCACGGCTGGGGGCGTTATAACAGACAAGCGCAGCCGCCTGTCCAGAGACAATGTGGACAAGCTCACGTTCATTAAAATGAACCAGGCATGGATCCCACGGGACTTTTCCGTACCTTATGCAGAATAGCAATGGATACCGACCTTACCCACCCATTGTTCCATTTTTGCTCTTTCTCACTCTTTTGGGGTGTACCCTCATTTAAAATTTTTGAAAAGAAGCAGTGTTGGCTACCTCGTCCTCCTCCTCAGGGCCAGATTAATGTAGGGGCTATTGGAGCTGCAGCTCCAGGCCCCTACCTTTTATATAGGCCCCGGGTTGGCCATATTCACTGTTACCGCTCTTCTGTCACTTGTAAACACAGAAGTCTGGCTTCTATGCTCGCTTCCCCAGGCAGCACCCTCAGAACCTCCCCACACAGCGTGAAGGCCGGACAAGGAGGGACAGTTGGCGATGCATGGATGTGTTTATGGGCTTCAGAGACAGCATCCCATGTTGAATTAGGCATGCATGGCTGCACCCTTCCTCCTCTGGGTGCATGGCAAGGCACGGCCCTTAAGGCCCTTCAAAATCCTCAGCACCAAGCCCATGATGCTGTTAATCCGGCCCTGGTCCTCCTCCACCGCCGCTTCCACCTACACCGCCCATAGGTGTGCGCAGCCTATTGCATTAAGGTGTGCACCCCAAAGTTGAAATACACATGCATGTGTTTGCCAGCAGGGAGAGTAATGTATCGGGGCCATGTACCTGTAGGCAAGGAGAAATAGAGCAGAGCAGGTCCCAGGGAGATCTTTCCCATCTCCTCACTGGCAATGCTATGTGCCCTAGGTGATTAGGGTGTGCCCAGGCACACCCAGCACACCCTGTGCGCACGCCTATGTCACCGCCACATCCACCACCACCTCAACCTCCCTCCTACTCCATATGGGCCTCGTCCTTCAGAGATGAAGAAGAACATTGTTTTATTTTTCTGTTTTTTTTTTGTTGTTTTAAGTTATTTCCCTATCCACATTTGTTTGCAGAGCACTTGCCATGCTCTTAATTACGTTTTGCTGCCATTTGCAGCACTCTAGCCCTTTCCTTTGGTGTTTTAGAGCCATTTTAGTGCCTTAAAGTTCGGGTCCCCATTGACTTCAATGGGGTTCGGTGTCCGGGAAAAGTTCGGTAAAAGTCCGGGACACGGACCCGGACTTTTTTTTAAAGTTCGGCCGAACCCGTCGAACACGGACATCTAGGTGTTCGCTCAACCCTAATGAGGAGTAAAATTACACTTTGATCACCTAAACTGGATGCAAGAGGAGGAAGAGTGCTACAGAGACACCCATAGGATGAGTGTATAAGGTGAATGAGACTCTGTAGTGGGGTCTGTTTCTGGAGGTGAGTGGGCACTTCATATACAGGTGGTGGTTCACAGGACACATTTGTGA
The DNA here is from genome assembly GCF_965119305.1 of Pelophylax lessonae. NCBI lineage: Eukaryota > Metazoa > Chordata > Amphibia > Anura > Ranidae > Pelophylax > Pelophylax lessonae. Next base: position 295,412,849 of record NC_138771.1, on the reverse strand, counting down.
AGACTGAATTTTGTCACGTGTTTTGAATACAGTGGTGTGAGCTAGGAAGATATTTTATATACATACAGTTGATTTAGCGACTATTAGAGATATTTTATTTTTATTTAATTTTCATTTTTTCAATTTATTTTTATTTTTTCAATTTGATGCTTATTATTTGTTTTTGCACTTGTGCATTGATGATTATGAATTATGTTCAATAAAGGAATTGCTGTCAATCAGGGTGGAATAGTGAAAACACTTGAGAGTGTGAGCAGCAGTTTAGTTGCCTTGGTGATTGGGCACAAAACTATTTTGTAAAGTTGTAATCACATGTGTGGATTGTGTTACACCATTTTTTTGGATGGAAAAATAGGACCAGCATCCCTCTGGATTTTGTGGGATCGGATGGCGGTGGGTATCATTGTATGTCACGAAACCATGAACCAGACGTACAACAACAGATAAGTGAAAATAAGACAGCTTTATTGAAAAACAAGCTATAAAGCAAAAGTCCAAACGGATGGCGAAACCGATGCAGAGTCTTTGCGAAGCCAGGGGTCAGGAACCAGCAGGGTAGTCAGACGAAGCCAGGATCAGGAACCAACAGGGTAGTCAGACGAAGCCAGGAACAGGAACCAGAAGTAGCAGCAGTCTTAGTAGCATGTGAACACAGGGGGACCAAGCAGGGAACTGAAGCCACAGACCTCCTATATATATGAGCTAGGCATCCAGCTCCTCCCAGTGGGAAGGAGGAGCCGCAGGGTGGGAGGCTACAAGAAACCCAGAAACCAAGATGGCCGCCAGCACATGTCAAACGAAGGAGAACAGCAAGAAGGTAAGACCATGACAGTACCTCCCCCTCAAGGGCCCCTCCTCCGCGGAGTAAAGAACGGTTTCTGAGGGAAGCGTGCGTGGAAGGCTCGGAGCAAGGCAGGAGCATGGACATCTGCGGAGGGAACCCAGGAACGCTCCTCTGGACCATAACCACGCCAATGAACCAAAAACTGCACCCGACCGCGGACCAGGCGTGAGTCCAGGATATTGCTCACCTCATACTCCTCATGATTGCCCACTCGGACCGGACGAGGCCGAGGAACCGAGGAAGTGAAACGATTACACACCAGAGGCTTCAACAGGGAGACATGAAACACGTTGGAGATCCGCATGCCAGGAGGAAGCGCAAGGGCATAGGCTACCGGGTTTACCCTGCGAAGCACTCGGAAGGGACCAACAAAGCGAGGCGCCAGCTTGGGAGTGGGCACTCGAAGGTTGAGGTTGCGGGTGGACAACCATACACGGTCTCCGGCCTGGTAGGAAGGAGCAGGCACTCGTCTGCGATCAGCCTGGAGTCTCTGGCGCTGCGCAGAGACCTCAAGGGACTTCTGGATCTGTACCCAAGAAGCACGTAGGACGGAAAGGTGATCCTCCACAGCCGGAATATCCTGGGGAGAGAATACCTCCGGTAACACGGCAGGTTGGAACCCATAGTTGGCCATGAAGGGAGACGTCCCAGAGGAAGAGTTCACCGCCGTGTTCCTGGCAAACTCAGCCCAAGGCAGGAGGTCAACCCAATTGTCTTGGTGATCGGAGACATAGCAACGAAGGAATTGCTCCAAGGCCTGATTGGATCGTTCTGCGGCCCCATTGGACTGAGGGTGGTAGGCCGAGGAGAAGGAGAGATGAATCCCCAACTGGGAGCAAAAGGCGCGCCAGAACCTGGACACAAACTGACTCCCCCGATCCGACACAATCTCCTTGGGCAAACCGTGCAACCGGAAGACCTCCCTGGCAAAAATCGTGGCCAACTCCTGTGCAGAGGGTAACTTCTTGAGAGGAACACAGTGACACATTTTGGAAAACCGATCCACAATCATGAGAATGACCGTATGGCCTCGGGATGCAGGGAGGTCCACAATGAAATCCATCCCCAGGTGTGACCATGGGCGCTCCCCGGTGGCTAAGGGTTGCAGAAGGCCCAACGGAAGGTGCCGAGGGGACTTACTCTGGGCACAAATGGAGCATGCCGCTACATATGCGGCGATGTCGGAACGTAGGGAAGGCCACCAGAACAGACGTGAAACAGCCCAGGACAGCTGATTCTTTCCAGGATGCCCCGCGGTCTTGGAGTTATGGTAGGTTCGCAACAACCGAGTGCGCAACTCCTCAGGCACAAAACATCTGCCGTTGGGTCTCCCAGAGGGAGCACCAGATTGAGCCGCCAAAATCTGCGCACCCAGGGGAGAGGTCAGGCTGGTGCGAATGGCAGCCAGGATCTGATTCGGAGGTATGACCGAAGTCGGAATCGACTCCTCCCTGGACAGGTCGGAGTACTGCCGTGATAAGGCAACAGCCCTGATGTTCTTGGAACCAGGTAGGTAGGAGACCACGTAATTAAAACGTGACAAGAACAGAGCCCATCTGGCCTGACGTGGTGTCAATCTCTTGGCCTCAGAGAGGTAGGTCAGATTCTTGTGGTCCGTCAGGATGAGGACCGGAACCACCGAACCCTCGAGCAAGTGCCTCCATTCTTTAAGAGCCTGCACGATGGCCAATAACTCCCTGTCACCAATCTGGTAGTTGCACTCCGCGGAAGACAGTTTCCGGGAGTAAAACCCACAAGGAAGCAGAGGACCCTCTGGTGTTCTACGCTGAGACAGAAGGGCGCCTACTCCCGTCTCAGACGCGTCCACCTCGAGGACAAAGGGCAACCCAGGGTTGGGATGCGACAGAATCGGAGCCGACACAAAGGCGGACTTTAGAGCCTCAAAAGCTCGGATGGCCTCGGGCGGCCAGACCTGGGAATTACTGCCCTTCCTGGTCAGATCCGTGAGAGGCTTGGCTAGCATGGAAAAGTCCCTGATGAACTTCCGATAATAATTGGCGAAGCCCAAAAAGCGCTGCAGGGAGCGAAGACCACTGGGCTGGGGCCACTGTAAGACAGCCGAAACCTTCTCAGGATCCATGGAGAACCCCTCAGCGGAAATGATGTAACCTAAGAAGGTTACCTGGGATCGGTGAAATTCGCATTTCTCAAGCTTACCGAACAGCTTGTTCTCTCGTAACCGTTGCAACACTCGTTTGACATCCAGAATGTGGGTCTCCATGGACTCAGAATATACCAAGATGTCATCCAGGTAGACCACCACACACTGCTGCAACAGGTCACGGAAAACATCGTTGATGAATTCCTGAAAGACTGCGGGCGCATTGCACAGCCCAAAGGGCATAACCAAGGATTCATAATGACCGGTCCTGGTGTTAAACGCGGTCTTCCACTCATCGCCCGCCTTGATCCTTACGAGGTTATATGCCGCCCTCAGGTCGAGTTTGGTAAAGACCGTGGCCCCTTTAAGGCGATCGAACAGCTCGGAAATCAAGGGTATCGGGTAAGCGTTCTTGATCGTGATGCGATTGAGACCCCTGTAATCGATGCAAGGCCTCAACTCACCGCCCTTCTTTTTCACAAAGAAAAATCCAGCCCCTGCCGGGGACGAGGATTTGCGAATGTGTCCACGTGAAAGCGCCTCCCTCACGTACTCCTCCATGGCCTCATTCTCCGCTACCGACAGTGGATAGACCTTGCCACGAGGAGGAACGGCACCAGATTGTAACTCGATGGCACAATCGTATGGGCGGTGCGGAGGTAGGGCAACCGCGCGCACCTTATCGAATACATCCCGGTACTCCTCGTATTCAGGGGGCAACAGAGAGTCCGAGGAAGTACACAGCAACTTGACAGGCCCATGGATGCAACTAGTCCCACACTGCGGTGACCACGAGAGGATCTCGGCCGATCTCCAATCGAAAATTGGATTATGCTTCTGGAGCCAGGGGTACCCCAAGACCACCGAGTAGTGTGGAGACGAAATAACCTGGAAGCAGAACGACTCTCTGTGGATGGCACCAATGGCTAACCCCACTGGAAGGGTCTCATGAGTCACGTGTGGCGGCAGAAGGGGTCTGCCGTCTATCGCCTCAAGAGCCAGAGGAGAACCTCGAGCCTGCAGAGGAATGGAATTGGCGGCAGCGAACACACTATCAATGAACAAACCACCAGCACCAGAGTCCACCAACGCCTGGGTCGTCACCGAGCCCCCGACCCAGGAAAGGACAACAGTGATCAGTGGTTTGTCAACACGGGAAACCGGGGACGAGGAGACTCCACCCAAGATCTGCCCCCGACAGGATCTCAGGTGCGAGCGTTTCCCTGGACGGTTCGGACATGCCAACCGAAAATGCCCACCGAGACCACAGTACATGCATCGGCCCTCGCGTCTCCGGAGTACCCTCTCCCCCTCGGACAGGCGAGCAAACCCCAGCTGCATGGGTTCACCCCCAGACAAGTCATCCCCAGGAGGCGCGGGAGGAGAGGGAGGCACGGGTGGGACAACAAAGGTAGGCGCCAATCTGTTAGGAGGCCTCCGCAGACTCTCCTTAAAGGAAGGTCTCTCCCTGAGTCTGGTGTCAATCAAAATCAGGAAAGAAATAAGAGACTCGAGCTCCACTGGTAGGTCCTTAGCTGCAACCTCATCCTTCAAGGCATCCGAGAGACCATGAGAAAAAGCAGCGACCAGAGCCTCATTATTCCAGCCCACCTCTGCTGCCAGGGTACGAAACTCAATGGCGTATTCAGCTACGGATCGTGAACCCTGTCTGATGGACATAAGGAGCTTCGCAGCAGAGGCAGCACGAGCCGGCACATCGAATACCTTCCGAAGAGAAGCAACAAAACCGGAAAACTCGGCAACCACCGGATTGTTGTTCTCCCATAAAGGGCTGGCCCAGACCAAGGCCTTGTCCGAGAGCAGCGAGATTAAGAAGCCCACCTTTGATCTCTCAGTAGGAAAGGCATGTGGCAGCAACTCGAAATAAATGCCCACCTGGTTAAGGAAACCTCGGCACTGAGTTGGCTCTCCCCCAAAGCGCTGTGGAAGGGGGGCAGAACCGGACATACCCCGAAACACCGCGGGCGCAACAACAGGTGTCGGGGTAGACTCTGGCGCAACAACCGGAGCGGCAGTAGGAGCAGACCCAGGAGCGACAACCGACCCATCGGCAACGGGAGCGAAATGAACCGTGCGTTCAAGCAGGGTTTGCAACGCCACGGCGACCTGACCCAACAGGTGATCCTGCTGATCAAGTCTGGCAACCAGCGTGGGTAGTGAGGATGGCCCTGTACCGTCAGAATTCGTGGCCTGTGGTACCGTGCGTTCAAGCAGGGTTTGCAACGCCACGGCGAACAGACCCAACAGGTGATCCTGCTGATCAAGTCTGGCAACCAGCGTGGGTAGCGAGGATGGCCCTGTACCGTCAGAATTCATGGCTTGGTCCTAATGTCACGAAACCATGAACCAGACGTACAACAACAGATAAGTGAAAATAAGACAGCTTTATTGAAAAACAATCTATAAAGCAAAAGTCCAAACGGATGGCGAAACCGATGCAGAGTCTTTGCGAAGCCAGGGGTCAGGAACCAGCAGGGTAGTCAGACGAAGCCAGGATCAGGAACCAACAGGGTAGTCAGACGAAGCCAGGAACAGGAACCAGAAGTAGCAGCAGTCTTAGTAGCATGTGAACACAGGGGGACCAAGCAGGGAACTGAAGCCACAGACCTCCTATATATATGAGCTAGGCATCCAGCTCCTCCCAGTGGGAAGGAGGAGCTGCAGGGTGGGAGGCTACAAGAAACCCAGAAACCAAGATGGCCGCCAGCACATGTCAAACGAAGGAGAACAGCAAGAAGGTAAGACCATGACATCGTATAAGTGTCTGATGATATCCGCCCCACCATAGAGGAGACTGGAAGGTCTGATTAGGTCCACCTTAAAAACTGACAGGCGGACCTGATTGGAAAGCCCATGTGAACGAACCCAAAAGCAGTGACTGGTCTTTATTACTGGGAAACTCCTGCACAGAGGCCACATGTCAAGTTATATTATGATCTGGAAGAAATATACAAAGCACACTAAGATTCAAATAAGAAATCACATGTCTCTTGTACAGCTTTTAGAGAACATTTGCTTATCCTAGAGTTTAGCTTTAAATAAGCAATCACTCAGGCCATCAGTGATTAACTGTCTGCTCCTTGTCTGCACCAAGCAGAGATGTATAGTAACTAAGTAGAACTACTTCACTACTGTACTTAAGTACCGAAAGGCTGTATCTATACTTTCCTGGAGTATAATTTTTTTCTCCTACTTCCACTTTTACTTCACCACATTTTTTCAGTGATTTCAATACTTCTACTCCGATATTTTTTTTTTGTGCTGCATAGTTACTCATTACTATTATAAAAATTACCACTGCCAAAACAGTAGATGGCAGGTTTCATGAAGCTCAAAACATGTGTATTATCAGCGCATACGAAAATAAATGCTACTGTATGTATAAATAAAAGCTGCATTTGAAATAATAAAAACCAATATGATGTTCAAACTTTTGACTTCTTTCTTTAATAACTACATAACACAGTACTTGTACTTTTACTTTCAGTACTTGAGTAGCAATTTTTTTTCAAAACTACTGGTACTTTTACTTTCAGTACTTGAGTAGCAACATTTAAAAAAAAACTACTTGCAATACTTAAGTACAAAAAATGTTGAATACTTTAGTACTTCTACTCAAGTCACTTTTTGATCGAGCACTTCCACTTCTACTCAAGTCACTTTTTGATCGAGCACTTCCACTTCTACTCAAGTATGGGTTTCGAGTACTTTATACAACTCTGGCACCAAGATTGACAATTGTCTGCACCAAGGTTTGGCTTCTAACATTTAAATAAAATAAATACAATTTTTGGTGCAGTTTAGGTAAGTTAAATCACTTAGGATGTCTCAATTATATGTATTTGAAATCTATCACTAGAAAAAAACAAATCAAACTCACCTATTCTTCTGTACAATAAGTCCCACTACAATAGACCTACATTTTACATTACTAAGATCACAGATGGGGTAACCTTTGAATGATAACCATATAGCAAATACCAAGTACCAAATACCGAGTGTTGGGTGCTCAACATGTTTCGCAGGAAGGTCACCGCTTCTTCAGGAGCTTATAACATTATAATATAGAGCAAAACACACATTTAATGCTGCAATATAGAATAGAAAATGTAATTCACATTTAGATCAATAATGGAGAGTTTTCTTTATCGCAATAATGATATTGCTAAGAAAAGGAACACAATAAAGAACATTCATCAGTAAGATGTTGTATAATGATTATAACTGACATACTCAAAACCCAAAAGGGTATTGTTATGTCCAGACTTTACCTTCTAGAATAGATGTCAAAAACAGTCAGGAATGTGAATATCTTCAAAGGTTCATATACTGTATAGATTATAGTTTAGTGTTCTCATGTGTAGGATAAATGCATCGAGCAAATTATATCACTCTTTTAAAAAACAGCAAAAGACCTAGAACTAACCTTAGGTGGTCAGTAAATACCAAGAAAGGAGGGAGCTGGTTCCAGTAATCGAACCCAATAGAGGGAGTAGGGCTGATATGCAACAGTGCATCTCACACCCCAATTATCCTAGAGCATAGGATACAGACAATTGCAATGTTTCCATATTGTATCCATAGAGGGATATGTATAGCACGAATATCATGAATATCGACAATCATGTATAGTATGTATGTATGTATGTATGTATAGCATATTTGTCGATATTCTGTGAAATTGTATCGCACCTCTGCCCACTCTGGGTGGGGCCTTCTTGTATGGTGGCCTGGTTGTGATTGTCCCGGCAGATGTGCGGTTCCATAGGGATGGGCAGGCCGCAGGAATCCGAAGGCCCTCCCATCACTGTCAATTGGGCGTCTGGCTCACTGATGAGGGAGTCACGTCCCTCTAGGTGGGCGGATGCCTGCCTACAGGCCGGACTTTGCATGTGCACTACGGGGCCGGGGTCCAGGGACATCACACGCCATTATGGCGGTGCGGGCGGCATGGAACAGGAGCCCCATATAAGAGGGGTGGACTGTAAGTCCCCTCTGCTGCTGTAGCCCTGAGAGAGTGTTTCCTTTCTGTCAGTTGAGATGCAACTTCCCAGAATATCGACAATCATGCTATACAGTATTTCAGAAAAGTGAGTACACCCCTCACATTTTCGTAAATATTTTATTATATCTTTTCATGTGACAACACTGAAGAAATGACACTTTGCTACAATGTAAAGTAGTGAGTGTACAGCTTGTATAACAGTGTAAATTTGCAGTTCCCTCAAAATAACTCAACACACAGCCATTAATGTCTAAACCGCATGCAACAAAAGTGAGTACGCCCCTAAGTGAACATGTCCAAATTGGGCCCAAAGTTTCAATATTTTGTGTGGCCACCATTATTTTCCAGCATTGCTTTAGCCCTCTTTGGCATGGAGTTCACCAGAGCTTCACAGGTTGCCACTGGAGTCCTGTTCTACTCCTCCATGATGACATCACGGAGCTGATGGATGTTAGAGACTTTGAGCTCCTCCACCTTCCGTTTGAAGATGCCCCACAGATGCTCAAAAGGGTTTAAGTCTGGAGACATACCTGGCCAGTCCATCACCTTTACCCTCAACTTCTTTAGCAAGGCAGTGGTCATCTTGGAGGTTTGTTTGGGGTTGTTATCATGTTGGAATACTGTCCTGCAGCCCAGTCTCTGAAGGGAGGGGATCATTCTCTGCTTCAGTATGTCACAGTACATGTTGGCATTCATGGTTCCTCTCAATGGACTGCAGCTCCCCAGTTCCAGGAGCACTCATGCAGCCCAAGACCATGACACTCCCGCCACTATGCTTGACTGTAGGCAAGACACACTTGTCTTTGTACTCCTCACTTGGTTGCGGCCACACACGCTTGACACCATCTGAACCAAATAAGTTTATCTTGGTCTCATCAGACCACAGGACATGGTTCCAGTAATCCATGTCCTTAGTCTGCTTGTCTTCAGCAAACTGTTTGCATGCTTTCTTGTGCATCATCTTTAGAAGAGGCTTCCTTCTGGGATGACAGCCATGCAGACCAATTTGATGCAGTGTGCGATGTATGGTCTGAGCACTGACAGGCTGACCCCCCACCTCTTCAACCTCTGTAGCAATGTTGGCAGCACTCATATGTCTATTTCCCAAAGACAACTTCTGGATATGATGCTGAGCACATGCACTCAACTTCTTTGGTCGACCATGGCGAGGCCTGTTCTGAGTGGAACCTGTCATGGTAAACCACTGTATGGTCTTGGCCACTGTGCTGTAGCTCAGTTTCAGGGTCTTGGAAATCTTCTTATAGCCTTGGCCAGCTTTATGTAGAGCAACAATTCTTTTTTTAGATCCTCACAGAGTTCTTTGCCATGGGGGGGCCATGTTAATCTTCCCGTGACCAGTAAAAGAGAGTGAGAGTGATAACATCAAATTTAACACACCTGCTCCCCAGTCACGAGACCTTGTAACACTAACGAGTCACATGATATCGGGGAAGGAAAATGGCTAAATGGACCCAATTCGGACATTTGAAGTTAGGGGTGTACTCACTTTTGTTGCCAGCGGTTTAGACATTAATGGCTGTGTGTTGAGTTATTTTGAGGGGGCAGCTAATTTACACTGTTATACAAGCTGTACACTCACTTCTTCAGTTTTGTCACATGAAAATATATAATAAAATATCTACAAATATGTGAGGGGTGTACTCACTTTTGTGAGATACTGTATATATCCCTGTATGGATACAGTGTCGCTGTAAGAACACAGTATATGAACCTTTGAAGATATTCACATTCCTGACTGTTTTTGGCATATATTCTAGAAGGTAAAGCCTGGACATAACAATATCCTTTTGGGTTTTGAGTATGTCAGGTATAATCATTATAGAACATCTGACTTATAAATGTTCTTTATTGTCTTCCTTTTCTTAGCAATATCATTATAGAAAACACTCCATTTTTGATCTAATTGTAACCCTGAGAGGGCTTATATAGAGAGGGCCTATCCAGAAGCTCAGCAATTGCTTCATACACATTTACCCTAATATAGAACTTTTCACCACTCTTTTCACCACATAAGCAGGGGACTGTGTTGCCCCTTTCCCTTTTGTATGGGATTCCTGCATCCGCCGGGAAAGACTTGCACCTCATGGCTCTCTGCGGGTGACCTCATCCCAGGTAGGACAGCACGCATGAGTTTTCACCACAATTGTACTTAATTTTATCTTTGATTTATAATGTGAATTATTTACTTTTTCTATTCTATATTGCAGCACTAAATGTGTGTTTTGCTCTATAATATAATGGTATAATCTCCTGAAAAAGTGGTGACCTTCCCACAAAACATGTTGAGCACCCAACACTCAGATGGTATTTGTTAGAGGGTTATCCTTCAAAGGTTACCCCATCTGTGATCTTATAGAGCCAATTGTTTAGGACACAGTGTTCAGTGTCTATTTTTTATATGTTTGTTTAAATGAACTTTTGAATAAAAAATACAATTTTAAACATAATGACTCTGTTAAGCCTTTGTATGGTTCCATGAAAGTCCATAATAGCCTCAGTCCATTTTTTTTTCAATTTTGTGAGGATGCAGGTACTCCTTTTACATGTGATCCATGTTGGCACCTCCATTTTTCAAATATATTATAAATATTTCATATATGCATTTATTTGTTTGCCTGGAATTCAGATTTAAAGGAAGCAATCTTTTAAAGGCATTTCTTATAACAGATATACCATTACAGTGGATGATGCCCAATTTGGCAGATATACTGTATGTCTGTGTTTAAAGTGGTTGTATACCTCAGACATGACAAATGAATAGCACATACCCTTCTATACTGTCTACCTGCCTTGATCCTAAGCACTGAGTGTGATTTCTATCTGCTGCCTTGTTCTTCTGCTATCTGCATACATCATATTTGACAGGTTGGTATGAGAGGGACTGGTGAGGGGAGCTCTAGTACACAGCCTATGATCGATAGCCTCAGATGTGCATGTTTCCCTATGAAATTGTGTAGAGTGGGTGTGCCCATTCCCTCCGCTCATGTCTCAGATTACACTCAGCTCTCCTCTCTGAGCTGTGCAGGAGGATTTCATACCTGTGTCTTGTGTATCACCTGAGACTTGTCAATTCACTGAATATTTGTAGAGGATTACAACCACTTTATATACAGAACATCTAACACCTCAACAGTCCTTTTACACAAAATGTATTTACAGTGAGTGTCATACATGCTTAGCAGAGAAGGTACATTAGAACTACAAATGCTACGTCTAACTACCTATACTTCTACAATATTCTGTCAGTCTTCTTCAAGCTCAGCATTTCATTGTAAAGTTCTTCTCCATCTATTAAAATTCTTTGAAAAGTGATCTTCTGTTCCATTGGTTAATTAGGATGTTTCACAGTGTCTGAATAACATCAAACACACAGTTTAAGAAAGATTTTAAGCTCTGAGAATATTTATTATTTCACTTTCAGACATAGGCTTGTAATGATATATTTATGAGGGTGAATACAAGCAGATGACAGATGGTTGGCTTCTTTCTTTGATTTTTTTTTTTAAATTGATCATCTCTTGATTTTGATCTAATTCTTCTACAAAATCAATAAACCTAATTGTTCATTTCAAAGTAAGGAATAACTAGGAGGATGCAGTAATTTAGCTCTGATACTTATAGTAAAAATAAAACACTTTAAAAAAAATATCTTAAGTGTTTGATTTATAAAATAAGCATAAGACTCACTATTGTAAAGATGTTTGTTATACACTATGTTGTCAAACATTTTGGGACAACTGCCTTTACACACATGAACTTAAATGGCATCCCAGTCTTAGTCCTTAGGGTTCAATATTGAGTTGGCCCACCCTTTGCAGCTTTAACAGCTTCAACTCTTCAGGAAAGGCTGTCCACAAGGTTTAGCAGCGTGTCTGTGGGAATGTTTGACCATTCTTCTAGAAGCGCATTAGTGAGGTTAGGCACTGATGTTGTATGAGATGGCCTGGCTCGCAGTCTCCGCTCAAATTTATTCAATAGGTGTTCTATCGGGTTGAGGTCAGGACTCTGTGCAGGCCAGTCAACTTCCTCCACCCTAAACTCGCTCATCCATGTCTTTATGGACCTTGCTTTGTGCACTGATGCGCAGTCATGTTGTTACAGGAAGGGGCTATCTCAAAAATGTTCCCACGAAGTTGGGAGCATGAAATTGTCCAAAATGTCTTGATATGCTGATGCCCTAACCACTTAAGCCCCGGAGGATTTGGCTGGCCAAAGACCAGGCCCTATTTTGCGATTCGGCACTGCGTGACTTTAATGGACAATTGCACAGTTCGTGCGACACTGTACCCAAATGAAATTGATGTCCTTTTTTTCCCACAAACAGAGATTTCTTTTGATGGTATTTGATCACCTGTGTGATTTTTACTTTTTGCGCTATAAACAAAAAAAGAGCGACAATTTAAAAAAAATAACAATATTTTTAACATATTTTTATAGGAAATTCCCCCCAAAAAAATGTAACAATCAAAATGTTTTAACATTTTAGGCCAATTTGTTTTCTGCTACATATGTTTGGTAAAAAAAATCCCAATAAGTGTATTTTGATTGGTCTGCGCAAAAGTTATTGCGTTTACTAACTAAGGGAAAGATTTTTGTCATTTTAATTGTTTTTTTTTTTTTAACGATGGCGGTGATCTGCAATTTTTTTTGCGGGATTGCGACGGACAAATCGGACCCTTGACTGACATTTTTGACACTTTTGAGGGTACCAGTGACATTACTACAGTAATCAGTGCTATACATATGCACTGTTACTGTAAAAATGACACTGGCAGGGAAGGGGTTAACTTTATTGGTGATGCAGGGGTTAAGTGTGTCCCTAGGGGCGTGCTTCTAACTGTAAAGGGGTGTGGCTAGTGATGTAACCACAGAGCCATACGATCCTACATAGCAGGATCGTATGATCTCTGCAGTTAGATCAGGGAGAATGACAGGCGGCTTTGTTTACATCAGCCGCCTGCCTTTCTCCCTCTGCACCAGGAGATCGCGAGTGACCGGCGGACATCGGGTCCGCCGGTCACACACACGGACATGTTAGGGAACGAGCAGGGGTGGGAGCGCGCAGTAAATATACTGTGGGCGGTCGGCAAGTGGTTAAAAGTCCCCTTCACTGGGACTCAGAGGCCAAACCCAACCCCCTCCACCAAATGATTTGGACCAGTTGATTAATTGAGTAATTTTTGTGAATCTTTATGTGTAGGGGAGGTAAAAAGAAGTCAGAGGACCAATTTACATTTGCTGGGGGCAATGCAAATAGAAAAATTGGTGATATCTTGAACCGATTTTATTTAGTATAAATTATGGGCAGAAAATATATTTGTTGAATTTTTGATTATCTAACTTTATAACTTTATAAGCGTACAGTTAAATTGTAGCCTAAGGAAAAAAAGCATAAGGTAACCAAAGAACTAACATGATTGTCAAGAGATCTGACACATTCCGGTCATAGGGGACAGGCTTTTGCACTCAGGCTTTGACTGCTTACTGAAGAAAATCTACCATAAAACTTTTAATGCCTTTTGTTTTGATGCATCTGAAATGTATCAAGTTGATTTAAATGTAAAGTTGATTGTTTTTAGCTACTGTGTGCTGCAGCAAGGGTTAAAATACCCTGAGATGGCTGCATGCTGGAGTCAGGCCACTGATCCTTATATGTGTGGGTACCAGAAAACACCTAGGGCCAACTATTTTCAGAGGAACAATCATTTATTAGCTTTAGCTATTTTTGTAGTGCAATGAGCCTGGTATTGTGGAAGCCTGCACATTGAATGACCATTGGAGATATGAGAATCAAGGCAAACATTAAGGCTGGGTTCACACTAGTGCAAATTGGATGGGGGTTTCACCGCATCCTATTTGCATGCCAGAAGAGTGTGCCCGGCTCTCAATGGAGCGGATTCGCACATTTCTGTGGCGGCTGCAGAGCGGATTCCACAGTGGTCATGTGTGTCTTTGGCTTCATTTCAGGTCCTTATTCAGGCAAAAATTCAGGCCTTATTTGTCCCTGAAACAGAGAAACAGAGAACAGGGACGCACCAGACCCCTGCTGTGAGCTGCATCCGCTCCCCTCATAGTACAAATGGACCCCTGCCAGTATATCTTAATACTGTTTTAGTCTGTTGTATGTTTAGACTTACAGTAGATTTTTTTTGGCTTTGAATAAAATTAAGAAGTATTAGAAAATGGTAAATTTTATATTTGTCTTTGTCCTTGCATTGGAAATCTCTCTTCACATCCTATAAAAATTGGGGAATGGGGATAATCTCTCTAATGAAGAAACAGAAAGCATTGAAGCACTATTAGTAAAGTGAGGAAGGGTTAGAACTTCTCTAATGCTTTGTTGCCATCTGTTTAGATTTACTTACTTGCTAATGTGTCACAAGGACAGGAAATAAGCAGAAATGTACCCAATGCAAAGTAAGCTTGGTGAAACAGATTTTGTCTTATTGAGATGCTTAGGCAAGGGACATGTGGTTTTTGGGTGGTGTATACAGTATAGTTTATTTAATTTAGGGGAATATTTTTAAAGCAGTGAATGTAAAATGTACCAAATATTTGCTGCAATTGAATCTTCCTGGTACATTTTTTTTAACATTATAGTGAATGATTAACCCCCTTTTTTACATTATAGGGAATGATTAACCACCTGTTAGCTTTGGAAGAATGCCATATTCACTGCTTTATAATGTAATACTATACCCTTAATTACTGTTCTTTAAAATTTTGTTTATTCCCATTATTTTTCAGATTTATCATTATTGTGTTTTTTTTCAGTTTTTTAACAAAAAAGGTTCTATTGTTTATTTTATTTATGTGAAAAAGGGGGCTAATGAGTAGTCATGTTTGGCACAAGAAAAGGTCCAGAGTAGATAAAATAAGCTTTTGTAACCCTAAAGAGCCATTTATAGCTCAATGAAAACTGCCAGTAATGACCTTTATTTCACCTTCCCCATCCACCAAATTTTTTTTTCCCTCCTCACAGGTGCCATGCAGATTTTTGCATCCAAAAATGTGCCATGTTTTCTGATGCATGAGGGTGGCATTAAAACCCCTTTGTGTCTGCTAAAGAGCAGTGCGTTTTGCCTGCAAGTGCATGCAGATGTAGGAACATGTGCAATTTACATGCATTCCAGCACCCACAATAGTGTAACCCTACGCTTATATCCTGATGTAATTTGAAAGCTATTTTAAATATTTTTACATTTGCATTTTTAATATTATTCCTGCTTTTTCAGACACTTCCTATTATGGAATGACAGCTGTCAGCAGTTCTGTGTTGTCACTCTGTCAAATGTGCCCCTGTTGGCTATGCTACCACAAACTGAGCATGCACAATCCACCATTGCCACTGTCAAGAAGCAGGTCCAGAGAAATTCTGAGCAT